>NC_057398.1:65178188-65350688 GCF_019320065.1 Cervus canadensis | reverse complement strand
CCTGCTGGATGATCATTTTGCCAGGTGCGGAACAACAGGAAAGGCTGGCATCATGTCCGCTTCCTGGTTTTTCCTTAGCCCCTTCCTGCTCATTCTCTCAAATCCACATGCTCAGTGACTCTATTCCCTTTCCTTCAAGTACATTATCAATGATTTTATATTAATATATTCATAGTATTCATATTTAGCAGTAATATGCACCCCATTCTTTCCTGTCCTTTAAAAATAGCTTTATTGAGATATAATTTGCATACTATGAAATTCACATTGTAAATGTGTGATCCAATATTTTAGTAAATTTATAGAATTGTTCAACCTTGATCAAAATCGAGTTTTAAAGCATTTCCATTTCTCCCAGAAGTCCCCTTGTGCCTGTTTGCAGTTAATTCCTGTTTTCACTCTGCAATGTACACTCAAGCACATATATAACATCCTTCACAGATAATTGCATTTATTTTCGGTCTTAATAAAGTTTCAGCTATTAAAGAAGAGATATTGGGAGAATAAGTTATTATTAACCAAAGAAGCTGAAATCAGGTAGCACAGTGACTACTTACACTTTTTAAGTGTTCCCATAGCACTACAGCTACAAATATCTGAAGTCTGTTTTATTCTGATGAAATCTGGCAGGTGCCTTTAGCTCTCTGCTTCTCTGCCTAAGATCGTATTCTAAGGCACATGTGGTGCTGGGGAGTAAGCAACCCACCTAGTAAGAATACCACAGCGGGGTGCTGAGACAGCATCATGGCTCTGGGTGTATCCCTGTCTTTGCCATTAGTGACTTTGTGAGAGTGGATAAACTGATGTCACTGGACTTGTCTTCTCTTTTATAAAGTGGGGAATAATATTTATTTTTCTTTGATGGCTGCATATGCAAGAGACATGGGTTCAATCCCTGGGTGGGGAAGATCCCCTGGAGAAGGAAATGGCAACCCACTCCAGTATTCTTGCCTGGGAAATTCCATGGAGAGAGGAGCCTGGCAGTATACAGTTCATGGGGTCACAAAAGTCAGATATGACTTCACCACTAAATAACAATAGCAACACATAGGTTAGTTTTCCCCTTGTCATCATTAATAAGGTTAAGACCAACTCTGTCTTCAGAGAACTCCTTTTTACCAAAGGTCTAAAGCTGAGCTGATAAATAAATAAGGTAAAGTATTTTTCATCTGCTTAAACTCTAAGGTTCATTAGATACATGGGTCGAAAATAATTAGTATCCATTTGAGTTACATTTTTGCATCAGTTGAATGACTAAAATCTTAATGTTAGTAGTGCGTGTAGAGAATTTATTGAAATTTTAACATCATTCTACTTTTAAGTCCCAGAGATCTGATGTTTGACTCTCCCTGATGAAATGTGCCGAGAACTTTCATCTTTCCACTTGAGAAAGAATGTTAGGTTGCTCGTGGCGCTCAGCAGGCAGCCTCCTACACAATGATACTGCAGTTTTCCTCTCTGTCAAGGTTAAAAGCTTAATGCTAGCTTGTCTTATAGGGTAGAAGCAAGTGATTTGTATTGTCTTTAAGTGGAAAGAAGTAGAAAGAGGAATTTATGAAATTCTTTAAATCCCACTTCTCAAACATCTTTGCTGTCAGCTTCCTCTGCTTTTGAAAGGAACCATTGTTGGCAAAGCTCTCTGAGCCCTGTATCCCCGAGCGCTCTTCATCTTGGGAGTGACAGAGAAAAGACTGCTTCTTTGCAGGAATACATTGCACCGCTTGAGAGAATTGAACAGTAAAGATTTCAGGCTCTATGTATGCATTATTTCCTGTTAGGGTGCCATATTTAGTGGGTCAGCTGTCTTGGTATTGTTTGCAAAGGATATGCCCATTCAAAAGAGCTGAATTCAAAAGTATGTGGAGACATCAATAAACATTTCTCAAATACAGGTTTATCACAACCACAGGCTCCATTGTTTTCTATTAAAACCAAATCAGAGATGATAACTGATGATAAATAACTTAATTCTACCTCTTGTTTGTCCATTGCATTGGTCAGAGAAACTTGCATCTTTTCCCTTCCCAGGGTTTCATCTGTTATCAAATGTATCTATTTATCTATTCTCTTATTATTTGCATATTTTATCTTGACGCTGAATTGGTTTTTATTGATCTAAAAACTTTTCATTTTTAAGTACAATATAAATGGTTTTCCATCACACTGAAAAATCAAACCTCTGTATCCTGGCTTACACAGTCTTGTGTGATCTAACACTGACCTAATTTTCTGACCTCAAGTTGAGCCATTCTTTTGAACAGTTAAACTCCAACCTCAATCAATTTTTTTTTTGGCCTGTCCTTCCTGCTTGAAAAGCCTTAGCACTAACAGTCTCCTCTTTCTGGAATGCTTATCACTCTAATCATTCTATTGCTACTGCTGCAGGTTCAGTTTCCCAGGAAACAGACTCTGCAGTAGAAATTAGGATATGAGAACTTTATTAGGGAATGTTCTTGGGGTCAACATTGTGCAAGGGAGGGAAGCAAGTGTGCAGGCAGAGAAAGGGGGCTCTGCCTTATTAAATCCACAGCTGACCCCGAAAGGACTTGAGGCTGGGTTGGCCCCTCACAATTGTCCAGGGTTGAGTTGAGGGGCCAGGCCTTCACTCTTCATCACTACTGGGAGTTATTGAAGGAAACCCCTTCAAGGATCACAGCCTTGTCATGGTGAAGGGGCTTGCATACCTCAATGATGCAAAGAGCCATGCAGTGCAGGCCCACCCAAGACGGATGGGTCATAGTAGAGAGTTCTGACAAAGCGTGGTCCATTGGAGGAGAGAACGGAAAACCACTTCAGCATTCTTGCCTGGAGAACCCAATGGACAGTATGAAAAGGCAAAAATCAATGGACATGAATTTGAGCAAACTCCGAGAGATAGTGGAGGACAGAGGAGCCTGGCGTGCTGCAGTCCATGAGGGTGCAAAGAGTCAGACATGACTTAGCTACTGAACAACAAGTTGAAGGAAAGCTATAATAAATTGAACCTGGCAGAGCCAAACCTGAAGAGGTTAGCCGTGTTCCACCCACGGGAACTGGGGAGAGGCCTCTGTAGATGAACGGCCACAGCAAAGTGAGGAAATGATTGATTGGCTACAGCTCAGTCCTCGTTGCCTGTCTGTGGTTGGTTGTCCTCAGGTTTCAGTTTTGGAACCCTGAGACATTTAGATTTTGGTTTGCTTTCTTAGACCGCCACCACGTTAGAGCCGCCTCCATCTGATGGCCAACTTGTTTAATTAATTTCACTCAACTGGACACTCCCAGGGTGCCAGCACTTCCGGCAGCTGGGGAATACCCACCAGTGCTCAAGGAATACCTGCCAGGGCTCCCGAAATACCTGTCAGTGCTGGGAGAATACCGTGTCAGTGCGGGAGGAATACTCATCAGTGCTCGGGGAGTACCTGGCAGTGCTTGGGGAACTCTGGGTAGTCCACCCCTGGGTACAGACCAGCTGCCTCTTTCTGATGGTTCCGATCTCAGCCTGAATGTCCACCCATATAGAGGGGCTTCCTTGGTCACTGTGGCAGACACACCCCAGGGCAACCCCAATGAGTCACTCTTGATTCATCCTCTCCCAGAATGTGGGTGTCATCTGTGACTTGCGTCTCATGATGGAACATAGCTCAGAGGATGGGACGTCATGCCCACAGTTGTGGTATGTTGTACATGATTCCATCCTGGCAGATGGGACCGAGAGAGATTCGCACTGCCTTGCTGTGAGCGGTCTGTGGAGACGGTCACCACAGAAGGTGGACCTGGGGCTGCTTCCAGCTGATAACCAGTAAGAAGCAGGTCTCCCAGTGGGATAGCCCTGAGAAAAGGAGTCTTGCCAGCTCAACTAGTGAGCTTGGAGCAGGGCCAGACCTCCAGAAAGAAGACAGCCTGGCCACCACGTTGACTGCAGCCTTGTGAGACCCGTGAGAGGACCCAAAAATCTGACTCATGGAGACTGAGATAATAGATAGATGTTGTTTAAAGTCACTAAATTAGTGGCAGTAAAACAAAGCAATCATGCCATCTAAAGTCTACACTGAGTTATTCCCCATCGTATCTCTCCGTTGTACTTCAAGCTGTGCAATATTTCATGATGTACATGTTATCTATTTTCCATCACCAGAACGGAAGTGACCTGGAGAGAATTTCTTGTTTGTCTTATAGTTTTGTTTCCAGTGTGTAGAGCAGGGTTGAGGGGCCTGTCTTTCCACACTTGTGGAAAGACACATGGGCATTCTCCTTCCTAACTCTCTCTGCCCTAACTCCTTTCCCCAGAGTTCATTTCTGTTACCACCTTCCAGTTCCAATTGTATTCAATCATGTATACACATATGCAAATGTGTGCATTAAAGCACTCTAAAGTGATTTTACTTTATGTTTCCTTCTTTGACT
This sequence comes from Cervus canadensis, assembly GCF_019320065.1. Classification (NCBI taxonomy): domain Eukaryota; kingdom Metazoa; phylum Chordata; class Mammalia; order Artiodactyla; family Cervidae; genus Cervus; species Cervus canadensis. The sequence goes on along the minus strand of NC_057398.1, from coordinate 65,346,305 downwards.
TGCTTTTTCCAGTTAGCATTTCAGAAATAGCTCCATTATGACTTCCCATTAGTTTAATTCTCTTTTAATTACTGCATAGGATCACATAGTATGCTTCCTTGGTGGCATACTAGTAAAGAATCAGCCTGCAGAGGAGACGCAGGTTTGATCCCTGGGTCAGGAAGATCCCCTGGTGAAGGAAATGGCTATTCACTCCAGTATTGTTGCCTGGAAAATCCCATGGCCAGAGGAGCCTGGTGGGCAAAGTCCACGGGGTTTTGAGAATAGGACACAACTTAGTGACTAAACCATCACCCATAATATAGTATAGATGCATTGCTGTTTAGTTAATATTCCCTTGATAACATTTAGGTTTTTCCATTTTTAAACAATATCACTGTTATTTAAGTCATGCAGTTCCTCTTTACATACACTTTCATGTAGATTTATTCATGTAAATATGTTTGTGTATAATATAATAGATCCTAAAAACGGAATTGCTAGAATATAAGTGGTGCATGTTAGACTTCCACCAGTTTTTCTTACCTGAGCTGTTTCAATCACTTATTAGGAGATCATGTTGCCTCCTGGTCTTCCTCACTCCTCTGTCCCGCAAACTTTTAGTGTGTTACTATCATGTCTCTGATCACGCAACAAAAAACCTTAAACCTTTCAGTGTTTCCTTATAGCCTAAGAAATAAAGTCTCAGCTTCTTAGTTGGGCATTCGCAGCTGCTTTTGAATTTTCTGAGATGTCCAGCCTCACGCAGAACTGTCTGCCTCCCATGCTTTATTAATGAGTTTACGGGGAGATCCGTTCTCCAAGCATTTCTGGTAATCTGTCTTCTGCGTGTCTGTCTTACTTCTTCCCTCCCCAAAAAGTCTCTGCCTGCCTTCTGACTGCCCCTGACCTTTCATGTAGCTTCAGTGCTGTCTTTTCTAATTAAATATTTCTTGAGTTTCCTAGTTATTGACAACACTTTTATATTGTAGAGTTTTTTAATAGTTCACAAATACTTTATGTATTTTTACATTCTTTAATTCTTAAAAATTTCTTTAATTTTTATATTCTTTAATTCTGGTTATAGTACAAGTTTTGCAGATGAGCAGACTGAAGTTAGAGAATTTAAATCATTGACCTAAAGCCTGCTTCTTTTTAGGGGGCAGAACTGTGGTGCAGAAAATTCTGATCCGAAGTCCAGGGCACAGACTGCTGTGCCTTGGATGTCTTTCTTCCAAGTCTCTGCTGTGCTGCTTCTGGGCTAGTCTAATCTTTGCTGCTTATCCAAAAATGTAAAATGATGTACATTTTGCATTTTACTTTGTTACCATGTATTCCCTTCTAGAGCATAATTTCCTTAAAGTCAGGAACTTCACTTAATTTTTGAAAAAAGTCCCACCACTTCTTATTATCTCAGCAATGTTTAGTCAGTGAGCAAAGATGAAGGAGTCAATGACATATCCATCACATTCAGTGGGGGAAAGAAAGTCGTATTTGGGCAGAGAAAAGCCTGTTTTAGCCTGGCCAAGACAACCTCCTCTTTGTGGTCTGTGCTTGGGTTTTCATCTTACCCGAATCTAAGATGAGCTGCCCTCCCTGCACCGGGTCTATGCACACGTGGTCGGTCCCCAGGCACCCAAGCACATGACTCAGCCAGTATTTTCACAAACCAGCTTATAAAAAGTATATATAGCACAATTTCTAAATATCACCTGATTGTTAGCCATCAGTCTAAGGAACTGAGCAGAGATTTTAGCCACTTTGAGTCACTTAGACTTTGAGTCACCTCCAGCAGACTGAAGGTCAAATCTGCTCTCCCTCCCAGGACCAGAGGCTTTGCTGGAGGCAGGTCAGGGCAAGGCCGCTCCTGAAGCATCACATGAGAACAAGCCACTCTAGTTTACAGAGAAACCTGTAAAGCCACCACGCATGCTCAGAGACTAACCCTCAGACCCAAGTGAAAATTGAAGATGTTTGCATAAATAAGGGTTGGCCAAAAAGTTTGGGTTTTTCTGCACCATCTTATAGAAAAACCCAAATGAACTTTCTGGCCAACCCAATATTTTAAACATTGATTTTCTTCATTCTTTTAAGAATTCTTGACATATATAATTAGTAATTCTTGACATATGTCATTAATTCCCCTTGAGAACCATATTATCAAAGATTATTCACCTTGATTAGAAAATTGATTCTCAGTGAAATCAAGATGAAGTCATGAATTCATTACTGCTTATAATTAGACCAGTGTATTTTCCATTTTTCCAGTCCCCAGTGGTCTACCTGTCAACTGGGTAAAAGAAGTTGCTGGAGGTTATAACCAGGTCTTAAAGGTTGGGGCATATTAAGGATTTGTGAACAGGCCTCTCATTTTTCCTCAGTAGAAATATACAACTCTAAGCCTTCCTCATATTTTAGTTTGTTGTTAAATTACATAAGGGCTTCCCTGGGTGGCTTAGATGGTAAAGAATTTGCCTGCAATGTGGAAGACCCGGGTTCCATCCCTGGGTTGGGGAGATCCCCTGGAGAAGCGAATGACAACCCACTCCAGTATTCTTACCTGGAGAATCCCATGGACAGAGGAGCCTGGAGAGCTGCAGCCCATGGGGTCGTGAAGAGTAGAACACAACTTGAGGACTAATACACACAAATTACACAAGTAGTGTTTGTGAAAAATAGATATATTTCCAACAGCACTGAAGAATATAAATAGTGGAAGCCTCTATTGTCCCCCTGCTTTTATTTCCATGAGTAGGACCTGTTAGCATTTTGGGTTATGTATTTCCAGATGTGAGAGAGCAAGCGTGTAGAAGATATATTCTCACTAATGCACTATTCAGCAAGCTATTATTTTCTTTCCAGAATATATCCCAGATCCCTTCCATGTTAATACATAACTTCCATCTTCCAGTTCTTTCTGGCTAGAGGCTGACTTTGACACAACTTCCTCTACAGGATGGGCCTTGTTTATATTCATGTACTTGCTTGTCCAACCATCTGGGAAGGATTGTAGTCAGAAGTGAGGCAGTGTGGATGGCAGGGTCTGCAATACTCTGCAGCTTTAGGCAAGGGTCGTCAAGGGGGGAGGTGGGAGGTGACAAGGGCTCCTTGTCCTTTGACCCCACCTTGTTTGAGTGCAAATTGATCTTTCCTCGCAATAGAAGGATCACTCTTAATATTTGAGAGGAAGCTGTAAAACAAAGTAGAACATTTTTCTTTTTAATTATTGATTACTGAGTCATACCCTCCTCTGGATACTTCTCTGGTGATTTGAAAGAAAAAGTCTTTAGCTTGTCAGTTGCATTTTCATTTCATAGCATTGACTCAGGGTTTCTAATGGCCTGTGTATTTTTAAAACAGATTATTTTAGAACAGTTTTAGATTTACGACAAAAGTAAGAAGGTGCAGAGATTTTCCCCATGCATCCTGCGTTCTCACACACATACCCTTGTCTGTTATCCATGTCTGGCATCAGAGTGGTGTATTTGTTAAATCTCTGGGCTTAAATTGATATGTTATTTTCACCCAAAGTCCTTAGTTAACATGAGAGTTCACTCCTGCTGATGTGCAGGCTCTGGATTTGGAAATATTTAATGATACAGATGGACTTCCAGGTGGCACAAGGGTTAAAGAACTCGCCTGCCAACACAAAGATTTAAGAGACGCGAGTTCAATCCTTGGGTCGGGAAGATACCCTGGAGGAGGGCATGGCAACCCAGTCCAGTATTCTTGCCTGGCGAATCCCATGGACAGAGGAGCCTGACAGGCAACAGTCCATGGGGTTGCCAAGAGTTGACACAACTGAGCAACTGAGCGTGCACACGTGCGCGCACACACACACACACACACGTCATTCTAGTATCATCTAGAATAGTTTCACTGCTCTAAAAATCTTTTGTACTCCATCTATTCATCTCTCTCTCCTTCCAGTCTCTGGCAACTACCAATTGTTTTAAGGTTTTCATAGCTGAATAATATTACCTTTGCCAGATGTAGCATGGTTTATCCATCCCCCTCCTGAAGGACCACTTGTTTGCTTCCAAGTTTTGGTAGTTATGAGTCAAGATGCTATAAACATGCACATGTAGGCTTTTTGTGTGGACATAAGCTTTGAACTTCTTTGGGTAAAGGCCAAGGAAAGCTGTTGCTGGATCCTATGGTAAGAATAGTTTTATAAGAAACTAAGGAACTGCCTTCCCAAGTGTTTGTACCATTCTGCATCCTCACCAGAGATGAATGAGCTTTCCTGCTTCTCCACATGCTCATCAGCACTTGGTGTTGTCAGAGTTCTGGATCTGGGCTATTTTAATGGGTATGTCGTGGGATCTTGTTTTAATATGGGTTTCCTTGATGATGTATGATGTGGAGTATCTTTCCCTACGTTTATTTGCCATTTATTTATCCTCTTTTGTGAGGTGTCTGTTAAAGTATTTGGACCATTTTGTAAGAGGGTTGTTTGTTTTCTTATTGTTGAGTTTTAATAGGTTTTTGGGTGTATTTTGGACAATAATTCTTCATAAATTACATCTTTTACAAGTATTTACTCCTAGTCTATGGCTTGTCTTTTCATTCTTTTGACAAAATTTTGGGCAGAAAGGAAAATCTTAATTTTGATGAAGTCCAGCTTGTCAATTATTTCTTTCATGATTTGTGCTTTGTGTGTTGTATCTAAAATGCTGTGCACAATACCTATTTAGATTTTCTCCTCTGTTATCTTCTAGGACTTCATAGTTTTGCATTTTACACTTAAGTTTGTAATCCATTTTGAGCTCAGTTTTGTGAAGGTTGTGTCTAGTTTTTTTTTTTTTTTAACATGTGGAGGTCTAGCTGTCCCTGCACCATTTGTTGAAAAGACTATCTTTGCTCCATTGTATTGCCTTTGCCCCTTGTCAAATGTCAGTTGAATGTACTTATGAGTCTATTACTGGGCTTTGCATTCTGTCCTCTTGATCTATTTGTCTGTTCTTTTGCCAGTACCACACTGTCTTGATTGCTGTAGCTTTATAGTAACTCTTACACTTGGGTAGTTCTCCTCTATATCAGTCCCTGAAAACTTTGCAGTTTGTAGTTAGATTACATCTATTTTTTCCAACATAGAGAATATTTTTTCCTGCTACTTATTTTTTTGTTGTTGTTGGAAATACAGCTCAAATAAGTCAAAAAACAGTAATTGTGTTGAAGATCACTTTCTCTAGCAGTTGTGAGTTACCTCATCAGCACTGATGAACAATCTCCTTGATTCAAGAAATATTCATGAATTTCGTCTTTAAGGACAACAGAATTTTTATAGTAGATTCTTCATTAAAGGACATATTCGGGGGTGATAATTTTGAATTTAAAAAGTATTTTATTGAAGTGTACTTGATTTACTATATATATATTCTTTTCCATTATGTTTTATTATAGGATACTGAATTTAGTTCCCTGTGCTATATAGTAAGATCTTGTTGTTTATCCATCCTGTGTGTAATAGTTTACATCTGCTAATCCCAAACTCCCAATCCAGCCTTCCCACATACCCGTGCCCCCTTGGCAATGACAAATCTGTTCTCTAAGTTTGTGAGTCTGTTTCTGTTTAGCAGATAGGTTCATTTGTGCCATATTTTAGATTCCACATGTAAGTGATATCATATGGTATTTGTCTTTGCCTCTCTGACTTACTTCGCTTAGTGCGATAATCTCTAGACCCACCCATGTTGCTCCGAATGGCATTATTTAATTCTTTTTTTACAGCTGCGTATTATTACATTGTATGTGCATTACTTTTAACTTTTTATGTCAAATAGTAGTAACAGGAATGATATTTGGAGAAATCCTATGCACATTTACCAACTGATTTTTTAATTCATATCAAAAGCATAGAGTTAAAATGTTACAATACATTGCCGTGGTAAATACTCAAGAAAGTGTTTCCCTTCATTTTTATGTGGGGGAGGGTGGTTGAGGAATGGATATATAATATTTGCTTGACTTTGCAACCCAGCACTTACAATTGAAGACTGATATTGTAGATGCATTTGCAGTTTGCCCAGTCTTCAGAAAATACAAGACATACAATTTTAAGTGTGTGAAATTAGGAGATTATGTTCTTTCCTTCTTCATCCTTATCTATACATGATGAAATTTCCCCCTTCTCAAAATTTGAACTATTGGATGTTTTTCTGTACTGTGTAATCTTTCTCAAATTAAACACTTAAAGCTTTAAAACGGTTATATACATTGGACATTCAATTTTGAATAATTGTCTCCAATTTTTCTAGCCTACCAATTGGCAGTTTAATATTAACTAAATGGCTTACATGTCAAGTCTATCACCATCTTACATTTTTTTGTTTTACTGTTGTGATTAGCAGAAAATTTGTGGGTGCTGTGACCATTCATTACTGCAAACAAATAATGTTATGATATGTATTGTATTTCTACCCATATTTTAAAGTAACTTCTCAGTATTCAAAATGCATAGAATTTCTTCTCTGTGTAATAACAGCACCTTCTCCTTCTGCCACAAAACACCTGGAATAGGATGCAAGTCTTGGGCTTCATGTGGATTTTCGAGATGTGAAAGAAACCATCTCAAAAGATAAAGTGTGGATTGGTAGAACCATATATTCATTCCCTCATTAAGCATTTATTGGGCCATTATTCAGTGTTCAGAATTTCTGTTTAAAGAAGCTAAAGATAACAATTCAGTTTGATAGGACTTCATAAATGTACTTTATAATTTAGATTTAGGTTTCCACGGTTTTTATCAATTTAGTCACATACAAGTGGGGCTGTTTGATCATATTCTATTTCCTGGCTTCAACATTTCAAGCCTCTCCAGGGCAGAAATGAAAGATTATGAGTATGCTACATTTCTATAGCTCTTTCATTTTTTCCCCCAACCCTAGCTTACTTTCATGTCTGCAATAAAAATTTTGATCCAGGTCGGATTTATGTGAACGTTATTTTTTTTTTTCAGATTGACCTACCCCGTGACTGAATTTTGCAATGAATCCTTATCAGGTTGTTATACACCATTGCAACTGGGCACCTTAAAATTAGATGGAAGGAACAGAGTATGTTCCAGAGGATGTGCTGACTGGATAAAAAGTAGGTTTTACCTTGTTTCATTTTTTTCTGAGCATAGAAGCCACTTTAAAAGTTTGCAAGTCTTTAAAACATTAGCTCCAGATGTTTTAAATGTGCTAAGGTGAGCAAGTGCAGTGAAAAACCTAAAACACTGTGTGAAGGTGATTCTGATGTACTGTTACATTAAAGAAAGTAGATGGAAGTTCAGGAACATACTGGCAAGAAACCAAAAAAGCTAAGTTTTCTACCAACTGGTTCTAAAAGGCTGGATAAGTCATGATCTTCCTTGCGTCTCAAGATGCCTACAGACTTTGGATCAAAATTTGTTATCAATTAGTGTTACCATTCTGAATTGACATAATTTTGACTGACGTCAAAAGAACAGTGTTTTATTTAGTTCATCCAATATAGATAAATGGGCAAAGTCTATAAGACATTTGGGGATTGAAAATAGTTCATAGACTTCCCATGACTATCTTGGAAGATGGCATGTATAATGATTAAAATATCTAGGTTGCTTGGGTTCAAATCAATCAGCCATTTACTAACAGAATGACCCTGATAAAGCTTCCTTATCTCTCTCTGCATTTATCTCCTCCTCATTTTAGAATGAAGAATCCCAAAGTCCATAGCTTTATTATAAAGGATTAAAAATTTTGTGCATGTAGCATATATGGAATTTCTGAATACAGTAGGCACATAATAAATGTCTGTTATTATTTTATCCATATTATCATGAGCATCATTATTTTTATTTTAGAGTCCATTTGGTGTGAACCCTAGAGTCCAGGGTTCTGGATTGAAAACCACTGGTCTAACCTCATAAACTCATTAAGTTGAATTTTAATTTAGAGAGAGAAAAATTAGTCAAGCAAGCATTTGTAAAAAATATTCTCATTGTTTATTTAAAAAGTTGTGAACTATTAAGTATTATGTTATATGGTCTCAATAGTTAATTCAGAATAGTTTACCCCTTTGTATTTTGACTTTCTACATTGAGTTGACAGAGATTAGTCAGTATATGACTCTTACTTGCTGACAAATACACAGGAGAGTTTTCCATCCAAGGGTGTCCACAAGCTGAAAAATAGGTCGTTCTTTTGGGGTTGGCATTATTTTAATATGGAAATCACTTTTATTTTTAATTTCCAGCAGTGTTTCATTCCCTTCCTCCTCTCCTTCCTTCCCTTTATACTGAAACAATAAGGTAAGTTTTCTGTGCTACAGCCTGGGTAGGCCACGTTAGGGCTGTATATCCAAATGTATAAAAGAGTAGAAAGTTTTATGAATAATTTGTAGTCATACATACTACATAGAAGACTCAGGGTAAAAATTTATGTATAAAAGAGCTCATAGTCTAATATTATAATGAATGAAGACATACTAAATTTCTTCTCCATTTCTTCTAAAATATAAACTGCATTGTGTGATGATATACTCCCACAAAATACCATTCTAGTAACACACATTTTTGGTTTATTATTTCACATGGGCAGCTTGATTTTACCTGGGCAGTTCTCTGTTAAAGGTAGAACAGTTTGTATCTAGTGAGGCATCTTATTGAATGTTGCTTGAAAAACTCTTCTTTCTATAGTAATGTGCACAAAATAATAGAAATTTAAACAGACGCTGATCTGGTTTTATTACATTTAGTTCCAGGATATGTAGACACATTATCTGGGTCCTTTTGGCACCACATAATAATATATCATTGATACAAGAAATAGTTTGTATGTGAACGGCATTACTGTATTTTTTATTTAAATGTATAGATTTACCCTAGAGCCATGTTGTCACATCGGTTTGTTATAATATTTTCCCTTAAAGAACACTGGCATAATGTGTCTCCTTAAGATCCTGTAGAAATGTTGGATTTTAATATTTTATATTGTAATTATACCCTGATATTTCCTTCCAATAATAAAAAAAGCCTAGTTTCTCATAAGGAATAACATTTGCAGAACCTCATACGAATTCTAATTTTTAAACTGGAAAATTTGTGGTACTAGGAAATATTATTAGAACTATTTTCATTCCTATTTGCTTTAAAAGAAATGGTCTAAATGAGGTTTTAAACTTTCTTCTTTAAAGTCTGTACTTATTTTCCCTTTCTACATTTAAAAAAGTTTTTAGCTCTTTTATATCATTAACAAGAAGAGATACCAAACATAAGTATGAAAAATAGACTACTTAATAGTTACTAGTTGAAATATACTTAATTTTAATAGGACATAATTAAATTCTCAAGTATGTGTGATACAGTTTGGTATATAATGGTAGATCACTTGGAAAACCTAGAATGTTATTTTTTTTCTTTTGTAATAATAATTTTTATTCATTTGCAGTTAGTTTCAATTAAAGTAAAAAATAAAATTCATATCATACAGCAAATGGCTAATTTCTATAGATTAGAGGTTTTGTATTAAATTTGTTTTAAATAGATTGGAGACTCATCTATTGGGTTTTGATTATTGAATATGATACTTTGTTCATGAAATGGTCATTTTATGTCATGTTTAGCCTTATTTCTATATATGTGACTTTTTAAATAATTGAATAATGTAGGATAAACTTATATAGAAGCATCTTTATAAGAATTCAATAAATCTAATTCTCACAATTGTATTGCTAGAATTGAATTTTGCACTCAGTATTTCTATTCATGTCCTAGGCAAGATCACAGAGGTCACTAATAGTCCATGTTTGTTTTTAAACAATACTTGAAAATATATAATGACATAGGAATTTATCAACTTATAATATTAACAAAAATTATATTAATAACTATTTGCATCTAGCTAAAATAGTTAAATACTCATCCTGTTAGGAAGATAAGGTAGTAAAAATGTGACTCTAATGTATTTTAAAGATGATGCAGTGATACTGCCACAGTAAACTTCTGAAATAAAACTACTAATTTATATTTTAATATAGTAAGTTCCTTATGTACAAACCAACTTTCAAAGATGCAAATGTGCCCCTGTATGCCAGCTCTTGTGCTACTGTACTTTTCAAGGTACTGTACTGTAAGTTAAAAATATTTTCTTCATTTTTTGTGTTTGTTAGTTTTTTATGTATTATTTGTATGAGAAGTCTTATAAACTGCTTACAGTACAGGACTATATAGCTAGTTGTGTTAGTGTTATACTTAGGCTAGCTTTGTTGGACTTACAAACAAGCTGGACTTACAAACACACTCTTGGGACAGAACTTATTCATGTGTAGGGAACTTAACTGTATTGGATTATGTGTTTCTACTATTGTTGACATCCTTACTCTTCTCATCATTCAAGCATCAGCAAGTCTTTTATATACACTGAGTTAAGTATGCAATAGTCAGAAATATCCCTCATTTTATTGGTAAAGAGCAAATACTTTAAAGAAAAAAGCGTTTAGTGAATTTTATAATCTTATTTTTAAATATCAGCAGCTCAACTTTTGATGACTCAGAACAGGGCTTAAACCAGTGAGAGAGAATTGGAGATAAGCAGAGACAGCGACTGCACCCCACTCCAGTACTCTTGCCTGGAAAATCCCATGGACGGAGGAGCCTGGTAGGCTGCAGTCCATGGGGTCGCTAAGAGTCAGACGTGACTGAGCAACTTCACTTTCACTTTTCACTCTCATGCATTGGAGAAGGAAATGGCAACCCACTCCAGTGTTCTTGCGCTGAGAGTCCCAGGGGCGGGGGAGCCTGGTGGGCTGCCGTCTATGGGGTCACACAGTCGGACAGGACCGACATGACTTAGCAGCAGTAGCAGCAGAGACAGCAACTGAGCGACTTCACTTTCACTTTTCGCTTTCATGCCTTGGAGAAGGAAATGGCAACCCACTCCAGTGTTCTTGCCTGGAGAATCCCAGGGACAGGGGAGCCTGGTGGGCTGCCGTCTATGGGGTCGCACAGAGTCGGACACGACTGATGGACTTGCAGCAGCAGCAGCAGAGACAGCACAAAGGACTGGGTTGTCAAAGCAGACTGACTCCCATGAGAAATCTTTCCTGATAACAGGCTTAGCCAATGACTTCAAGAAGACATACAACCAGGAGGCACAGGTGAAACAGGGAGGGAATCGGCCCTTCAGTGCAGTTACTCAGGTTACTTCTTGCCAGGCAGGATGTACTTGGCTCAGGTTATGCAAAGAGCCTGTGTGTGATATTTGTGTCTGCATAAATGACACAGAAGAGGGCCATTTGCTGTGACACATTATCATTTCATTTCCAGGTGGTTGTATAGCTTATGTGACATTTTCCAGGAAGCCGCCATGCACTATAAATTTGTAGATTCCAGATTTGTTTAGTACAAACAGTTGTCGACAAATGAAGTATATTCTGCTAAAATATTTTCATAGATGAGGACCCTCTTGAGAGAGTGGTGATTAGTGTGTGTACCATGAGACCTGTTGTCTGCTTGACTGTAAGGAGATTTGGTAAATTAGCTTCTTTGTTTCCAAGGGTGTCTCCCCATCTCCCTCCTGCTACAAGAGAGATTGTGAACTGTAGACATTCTGCTTAATGATTTTCATCTCAGGAGCCATTCTTGAAGAAGATAGAGTGAGGGGGGAGTTCATCCACAGGGCAGAAAAGAGATTGGAGGAAAATGCATGTAGTTTAATGGTTGCTGGGTCTTTGCAAAGTATTTCAATCTTTGCTATAGTCTTCTCAGCTGAGTCCAGGGAGAAGGCATGACTCTGGAGATACTCAATAAGTTTGGAGATATTTCAGAGCTGAATATACTGTCTGAGATATCTCCATGACTTAACATGTCTCAGGGCACAGCTTAACAAGATGGCTAATGTCTTGGAATATAGGAGTTGTGATTGTCAGTGGTTGAGTACAGTCCCTTGTGGACCAGCCTGAGTCATGGCATTGTTATGGAGTTTTGCACATCCAGGCCAGGCATGTTGAGGGAAGATTTATAAATTTACTGTGTTTACAAGAAAGGCATGGAGATACATGTGACTGCTTTCCCACTGGAAGAAGGGATATATAGAGTGTGGACCCATCACTGAATGTCTTGGAGGATCACAGAAAAGAACAGCAGATGTGATAGAGAGAAGATGATCCCTAGACAAGGCAGGATCAGCTGGGCTCAGGGGAGGCCAGAGATGGTACACACCATTACATGGGCAAGCTGCCCTAGATCCAGTTCCAGGAAAACATGTAAGTCCACTGGAAATCACATAACTTTAGGGAGGGAAGAAAAAAGAAAGGGCGGGGGACAGCAATAGAAATAGGACTTGATTTGATTTAGCTTTACTTTGGAAAGGACTGTATTACCGTAAACTGGCAAGATAAATTCTTCTGATGGGAAAACACATTGTAAGCCAAATTCCACTAAGACATAGAACAATAAATATTATACATTTTTAAAATATTGAATTCATGGCAGTGGAATTTTCAACATGCTCTAGTACTTTCGTGCTGTGTGCATAGTCACCCAGTTATGTCCAACCCTTTGTGACCCCATGGACTATAGCCCGCCAGGCTCATCTGTCCATGGGGATTCTCCAGGCAAGGATACTGGAGTGGGTTGCCATGTCCTCCTCCAGGGGATCTTCCCAACTCAGGGATCAAACCCATGTCTGCCACGTTGTAGGTGGATTCTTTACCGTCATAGCCACAAGGGAAGTTCAAGAATACTGCAGTGGGTAGCCTATCCCTTCTCCAGCAAATCTTTCCATCCCAGAAATCAAATCATGGTCTCCTGTATTGCAGGTGAATTCTTTACCAGCTGAGCTACCAGGAAAGCCCCTATTACCTCTGCTGAAGAACAAATAATAGAGGAATTTTTTTTTTAAAAACACCACTGTCTTGTTGTGTTACCTCGATCATGTTATTAGTCTCCTGGACTCTCAGTTTCTTTACAAAGTAGGAATAGCTATGCTTATTCACACAGTTGCTGTGAAGAGTAAATGAGATGTAAACGAACACATTTAGCGTGTGGTCTGGTACACCTACTGGTAGGTTTCCAATAAGTGTTTGGAAAAGCCTGAAGCAATGTAATTGATGTGATACTATTCCTTATCATTTTGCAAATGATTTAGTTTCTGCTTCCATATTAAGACAAGTCTCCCCTGACCCTTTGAGATTTGAAGTTATCTCTTTTGTTTTTTGTTTCTAGAACCAAATATTTCTGTGACCCAAGGATTGTTTGTGGGACCCATTGAATGTTTGTTACTAGAAGAATGAGTTATCACTGGGAATGGATGATGAAATGTATCAGGTGCCACAAAGTCCCTCGGTGCTAGTGTGGCCATAGGGTCATAGGTCATAGTCGATCAAAGAATCCTTCCAGATGTGGATCTGAATTACGCCTTATACATTTTTAGATGTAGTCCTCTTATTACCGAACCAAATTTGGGTCTACCTGCCCACTTGCAGTAGAGTCACTCTACTGACAGCAGGCGGTGGTGAAGAAAAGGGCAGCATTATTGCAGGGTGTCAAGCAAGGAGTCCAGTAGTTTTAGTATTCAAAATACCCGATCTCCCTGAAGGCCTTCAGGGAAAGGTTTTTAAAGACAGGGTGAGGGAGGGGAGTTGTGGGGCTCACGATCCACTCATGGACATTTTTTTCTCCTTGGTTGATGGTGAGGTAACCAGGAGTCAACATCATCAACCTCTGGGTCTAAGGAGGGGTCCACACGCTTGTGGGCAGCATGTAGTTGACTTCTTCCACCTGGTGGGGGTTTTCGTGTCTACAAAACAGTTCAAGGGACTTGGCTCAGAATGTTACCTATATCCCTTGAGGAAGAACTAAAGGTTCTTGACTGTGTTTAATGGCTGAACTATTATTATTTTGTCTTACTTGACTGTTTTCCTTTTCTCCTGCATTTTCTGACTTCTCTGATTAAATATGCTCTTTGAAACTCTGGGAGAGCCTAAGAGGCTGAAGTTTTTCTACAGACCAGAGAAAAACAGAGAGAGGTCACTGGACTGAGGGGTGGGGGTTCTGTTCTGGGAAGGCCCATAGGTTCCTGCTCAGTTACACTCTAGGATCCATCTCCTTTCTTTTGGTAACACTAATGTTTACTGTGGGGTTTTTTGGTCATCCCATCACAATTTATATGAGAGGGCAAGGCAAACACGATTTCTGATATTTCATTTATTTATTCATTTTTATTTTACAACTATCAGTGGAAGTACTGATATTATGGGCCTGTGTACATTTTCAAGCGTTTCTGTTCTCCTTAAAAGTAATAAATAACCCCTGTAAGCTATTGGGAGCACTCATTCTCTTATGAGATCAGGAATGCACAGGTGTAAAATATGCAATATTTCCCCAGGATATTTTTTTAGGCACCAATCAAAACTCAACCAGTACCTTCATTTTCAAAAGAAATCCGCCGAGGTCTGCAGCTTCATTTGTGCTCAGATGCTGTAACAACAGGCATGAAGCTAATCAGAGACCAAAGCCTGGAGTGCCATGTTGCCTCCTTTGAATGCAGCTCTGGAGACGGAAGGAAGCTGCAGGGGGACGTGGCTGAGTGTATCACCCTTTCACAATAAGTTGGCCCCAAACAAAGCACATTTCTGCCTGCAGTTTCTTGAATTTTTACAATTGTTTCCAGGGAAACAAATATATAATTTAAACTTTTACAATTTCCAAATTTTTCTACTATATATCCCAAGATACATAAACTTAGGGTTACTTCTCCAAATCATTACTTTATCAACTACGTTTTCCTTCTTCCCAGCTACCAATTCCAAATGATTTGTGTGTTAATGTGGATTTTGAAAGCTGTATTAGCTATTTTGAAAAAATAACCCAACTAATGTATTTATTACCTTACTAAAAGTTACTGCAATGATCTTTTTAAAAATTCTGTTTAGAATATTTTTAAACTTCTTCTTGTTCCTTCAGTCTCTCTCATTCATTTTTTTTTTATTACTTGGAATTTTTAGTTTAAATTATATATTTGTTTCCCTGGAAATTCACTAATAGAAGATTGAAAATATCAGAATGAAAGTAAGGAGACTTGGTTTTTGTTCTCAGTTCTGTCACCGACTAGCTCTTTGGCCCTGGGCTCTTGATTTCTTCCCTGAATCTGTGTTTTCTTTCAAGGAAAATGAAGACATGGTGTTAAAAGGTTCTTAATTTCTTTTGTTCTAACATCTTTTGAAATTGCTTTATGATTTTTTTGTTGACTTCTGACTTTCTCAGCACTTATCACAAATGTATGATGATTTTTGTCTTTCATAACTCTGCTGTTGAGACTATACTCTAGTGGCAATGTGGATGGTCATGAGATCCACTGGGATAATATGTCAAAATGGACATTATTTAA
This sequence comes from Cervus canadensis, assembly GCF_019320065.1. Taxonomy (NCBI): domain Eukaryota; kingdom Metazoa; phylum Chordata; class Mammalia; order Artiodactyla; family Cervidae; genus Cervus; species Cervus canadensis. Next base: position 65,330,970 of record NC_057398.1, on the reverse strand, counting down.
ATAGTAAATAAAACATATTTACATCACGTGGAACCTGGAAGTCCCAGGTTCAGCGAGAAGCATGTTTAGTTCCTGTAAGCCTTTAGAGGTGTGTTAGGAATCCAGGGATAAAATATATTTTTTCTTATATGCTCATCACTCCTTGAAGTCAGCAGTAACTCAATACACCCAATGTGGTTAGACACGGCCTTTGTAACAGGTGTCAATTGTTGTCTGTAGCTTGCGTTCTTATTCTGTGTAACTCCCAAAGAGTGTTTGTCAAGTTCAATTTCAAGTCTGAGAAGCCAGTTGTAGTGATTTGCTTCCACATCATGGGCTGAAGTTAGAAATGGAGCAACTGACATGCAGGATGAATTTACTGGCCTGGAGCCACTAATTACAGAGGCTGTGTTGGCAGAACCTGAAATGTTTAGATGAAAAACCTGAAGCTCTGAAGAAGATTGGAAGGAACATTTTCATCTAAAGAAGCAGTGGAATTTTAAATTAAACATGAATGGAAGATGATTGTGTACTAGTTTAAAGTCATCCCAGGCGTTGCATTATTACAGACTTTAAATCAGTCATTTTGTGCAAGAATAATACTTAAACCTGGTTTTATTACCCTCTTCTTCAGAGATCTTGAGATGAGAGAAGAAATCTTCATTATAATAACTGAGATAAAACTGGAATTATAAATGTGAATAAAGCTAACATCCTGGAAGAAAGAATAGGCCTGTGTCTACAATTACCTGGACTATAGCTGTATTTGCTGCATAGAGCAGATAGAGTCTCTCTCCAAAATTATTTCTTGAATTGGATTGATGTGACCAGTTCACATGAAATTTTTAAGCCAGTCTAACAATCAAAACAGACAGTGACATATCCAGAGAGTATATGTTTGATAAACTTAAAGGAATCCAAAGAGACAATTGGGATTTTTATGATAAAATTTGCATATAAAAAGGTTTAATGACATATTTCTAACTTGTTTCTCAATTTAATTCAATATAAGGAAGTATGTTGAGTTAGTCTCACCTCCACAATGGATAAACTACAGATATTTACAAACAGGAGAAGAATAAAAAGACTCTGAATACTTAACAAAATGACAAATTAGAAAAAAATAGATTGTGATTTTTTTTTTCACTCTTCCAGTGGTAAATCGTGCTAATTCAGGTTATACTATTAAAGAAGGACCCACTTTATACAATCCACTTGAATTTCTAAACAGTATCATTGGGGTTCCACAAAGAACTAGGGTTTAATATATTACATCAGTGTAACATAGTTATTTTTCCAAGAAAATGACTTAGGGCTAGAAAATAAAGGGCAAAGGCATGGTTATTTCTGTGCTAGAGATGTGCCAACATTTGCATCAGTAGAAGGTTATCAGATTAGTTTTATATTTATTGAAGAGTAAAACTACAGAGTATTTCAATCAGATAATATTTAATAGTTATTGGCATGGGTAGCAGAAATGCATCTTAGTTTCAGAGATGGTATCCTAAGGTATTAATTTATGGCAATGCAGCAACCAACCAAAGCTAGTGTTCAGTTCAGTCGGTTCAGTTGCTCAGTCGTGTCCAACTCTTTGCAATCCCATGAACTGCAGCACGCCAGGCCTCCCTGTCCATCACCAACTCCCGGAGTCCACCCAAACCCATGTCCATTGAGTCGGTGATGCCATCCAACCATCTCATCCTCTGCCGTCCCCTTCTCCTCCTGCCCTCAATCTTTCTCAGCATCATGATCTTTTCAAATGAGTCAGCTCTTCACATCAGGTGGCCAAAGTATTGGAATTTCAGCTTCAACATCAGTCCTTCCAATGCACACCCAGGACTGATCTCCTTTAGGATGGACTGGTTGGATCTCCTTGCAGTCCAAGGGGCTCTCAAGAGTCTTCCCCAACACCACAGTTCAAAAGCATCAATTCTTCTGCATTCAGCTTTCTTTATAGTCCAACTCTCACATCCATACATGACCACTGGAAAAACCATAGCCTTGACTAGACAGACCTTTGTTGACAAAGTAATGTCTCTGCTTTTTAATATGCAGTCTAGGTTGGTCATAACTTTCCTTCCAAGGAGTAAGCGTCTTTTAATTTCATGGCTGCAGTCACCATCTGCAGTGATTTTGGAGCCCAGAAAAAAAAAGTCAGCCACTGCTTGCACTGTTTCCCCATCTATTTGCCGTGAGTGATGGGACCGGATGCCATGATCTTAGTTTTCTGAATGTTGAGCTTTAAGCCAACTTTTTCACTCCCCTCTTTCACTTTCTTCACGTTAGTTCTTCACTTTCTGCCATAAGGGTGGTGTCATCTGCATATCTGAAGTTATTGATATTTCTCCTGGCAATCCTGATTCCAGCTTGTGCTTCATCCAGCCCAGCATTTCTCATGATATACTCTGCATATAAGCTAAATAAGCAGGGTGACAATATACAGCCTTGGAGTACTACTTTTCCTATTTGGAACCAGTCTGTTGTTCCACGTCCAGTTCTAACTGTTGCTTCCTGACCTGCATATAGGTTTCTTAAGAGGCAGGTCAGGTGGTCTGGTATTCCCATCTCTTTCAGAATTTTCCACAGTTGATTGTGATCCACACAGTCAAAGGCTTTGGCATAGTCAATAAAGCAGAAAAAGATGTTTTTCTGGAACTCTCTTGCTTTTACAATGTTTCAGCTAGTGAAATTAACAATAAAAATTTACACCAGAATTTTTTTTTTTTCAAAATCTAAAGCTGCATGATAGAAGTGGATATAAACTTTTAGGCTTAAAAGTCTAAAAAATAGACTAAATAGGAATTAAATCTAAATATATAATATCATGAATGACATTAATGAAGCAAATAGTTTTTCTACAAAAACCTTCAGGTGCTAGAATAAATGTACACGCTTCAAAATCTTAACAATGAATAAAAGTAGAAAAATTTACTTAATATAATGAATAATAGAATTTAAGAAATCTAAAGGTTAACAGAGAGAACATAGTTTAATTAAAAGGATTAAAGATTTCTTCTTTTATCAAAAAGCCACATATAACATTATATGTGTTCACCATAAGTTAAATAATTCCAATGTCAAAATACTGTTGTTAAAATTTGTTCACCCCATTAATTTGTTTTAATATCATATATAATAATTGATCAAATGTAATATTTATTTATTATAGAAGCATATAGCTATGTAGAAATATATATTTTAGTTTATAGAAACCTTCAAATATCTTTTGCAGGATTTATTTACATACGAACATCTGACTCTATTAGTCATTCTTAGCTAACGATAGGCTTCCCACATGGTGCAGTGGTAAAGAATCTGCCTGCCAATGCAGGAGATGTAGGAGACTCAGGTTGGATCCCTGAGTCAGGAAGATCCTGTGGAGTAGGAAATGGCAACCCGCTCCAGTATTCTTGTCTGAAAAACCATGTGGACAGAGGAACTTGGTGGACTTCGGTCCATAGTGTCACAAAGAGTCAGACACGACTGAAGTGACTTAACACACATAGAAAAAAACCAGGAATTACTCTAAAGCCATAACATTGCAACTATGAATATAATTAAAATTAAATAATAATTCTAAAAATACATTATAATTATCACATAGTTACATATTTTAATAAAATTTAAGGAAAAGTTTAAATCAATGAGCATTTACTCATTGTAGGTGTTGTGGAATGTATGCACAAAGAATTAGTTTCTACCTTAAGAAGTAATAAACAAAATGTCAAGAAATAACAGAAAATTTTGTTAGAAAATTTTAACAATGCCACAGTGATGCATGATTATTGTGATATGCATGCTATAAGCAATGAGACAGGAATATTATTTCATGATTACTTTATAACTCAAGGACATCACAGTCTTGGTATGTGAAGAACAGTTATTAATTTCTAGGTGTGGTATTCACATGTGAATTAGTATTGCTATTAATATCACATGAAATGCATTGAATATAAGATATAAAACAGCTGTGAAAAAAATTTGAATCCATCAACTGGCTAAAATTTCTTTTATTCACATTTCATTAATGTTTTCTTCTTCCCAGATTAAGGATGAATTTCACTTCATTCTCTATCTAGGTTTCCATAGATTTTGAATTAACAGAGCCTTGTGTTGAAAAGGTTTTATAAGTCTTTCGGGAATCTGAATAAATATGCACATTTTTTCTTTCTCCATATATCTGCAATTAAAATTTGTATCTTTCTGAGAAACCTGCAGACTTATAAAGAAAGCATAGCCAAGCTAGTAAAATTAAAATTAGTGTCTCTGCAAGGAAACTACACACTCTTGAAGAATGGCCTGGTTGGTTACCAAGAGGAGTACTTAAGCTCCGAGGAGTGATTTATTTATTTATTTATTTATTCCGAGGAGTGATTTAGTGTTGTGCGGTTGCTCTGTTTTTCCCTCTGGTTTTGTGAAATGAACTATTGAGCAACAACTTTGTTTATGTCATTAAGATTAAATCTCTGTCAAAATTGTCCTGGAGGAATTCTAAAAGGTCTGGAAAAATGGTTTTGGTATTAACAAGGATGTTGGTTTTTCACATTAGAAAATATTGTGTTTTCTGACATCCTAATTTGTGTATTTGTGTGTGTGTGTTTGGAGGGTAGCGTGAAAAATAACTTAAGAGTGGTAGATAGATATTTCATTAGTGACATCCTGTTTCTTTTTTGTATAAGCAGGTATGAAAAATGTTGGTGTGTCTGAGGGGGAATTGGTATGACTTGCTAGAGTTGAATACATTTATAGATGGCTCATTTTCTATCATATGCTACTCAAACTCTGAAGGCTAAGAGACAGTAATATTCTAAACTGTTTAAAATAAAATAGGTGTTAGAATGAAAGATATGATGACTTGGGAAGTTATATGCTACTTTAATTTCCAAAATTAGTTTTAAATGATTGCTTAATAAGTTGAATGCTGAATGTGATCATGCTTGAAATACAAGTACCTTTTTTGATGTATATTTTTATTTTTTAATTGTGTGAAAGATTATTTAAATTCTGTAGTGCTTTACAATTTTCAAAAGCACCACACGCATGATTCACATAATCTCGTTAACAACCTCTTTTTTGTCTCTACCTCTTCCTTCTCCCCACTGGTAACCACTAGTTTGTTCTCTGTATCTGTGAATCTGTTTCTTTTTTGTTTTATTCACTAATCTGTTGTGTTTTTTTAGATTCTACTTGTAAGTGATATTATGTAGTATTAGTATTTCTCTGTCAACTTATTGCAGTTAGCATAATGCTCTTCAAGTCCATCCAAGTTGCCACAGTTGGCAAAATATCATTATTTTTTTATGGCGGAGTAGTATTCCATTGTATATATATATCCTACACCTTGTTTATCTGTTCATCTGTTGCTGGATACTTAGGTTGCTTCCATATCTTAGCAATTATAAATAATGCTGCTATTAACATTGTATCTTTTTGAGTTAGTGGATTTTTTTTTTTTTATATACCCAGAAATAGAATTGCTGGTCATATGGTAGTTCTTATTCTTAGTCTTTTGAAAAATCCCCATGCTGTTTTCCAGAGTGACTACACTGATTTACATTCCCACCAACAGCATATGAATGTTCCCTTTTCACCACATCCTCATCGACATTTGTTTATTTGTATTGTTTCTGATAATAGCCATTCTGACAAGTGTGAGGTGATAACTCATTGTGGTTTTGATTTGCATTTCCCTGATGATTAGCATGTTGAGCATCTTTTCCATGTGTCTTTGGCCATCTGTGGAAGATGACAACTTTAAAAAGTTTTTTTAATTTTATATTGGAGTTGATTAACTTCGATGTGTTAGTTGCAGGCCTACAGCAAAGTGATTCAGTTATACCTACTCATGTATACATTCTTTTTCACATTCTTTTCCCATTTAGGTTACTATAGAATACTGAGCAGAGTTCCCTGTGCTGTAAAGTGGGTCCTTGTTGGTTATCTGTTTTAAATAAGCAGTGTGTACATGGATCATGGATGATCATGGATGCTCTGTGCCTACATACTGTGATGAAGCCTTACATTAATAAACTGCTACTGAAAAGTTTATTTTCTTTCAAATTCAGATTTGTTGTTATGGTTCTTTAGCTTAAAGGAAGAGAGAGAGAATTTTTAAAATATAATTCTGAATTTCTCCTTGAAAGATTTTTATATTATAGGAAAAACCTCGATCTCAATTTGCTTGCAGCTCATGGTCTTAACATTGCAGCATTCTACTTAGTCAGCTTCCTTAGTAGTAACGCCTGATCGTGTGAAGAACGCGTGTGTCTCAAAACGTTGTTATTTAACAAGTCTCACAACTTAATGTAATGATCTCACTTTATTCTTAGAATACATTCTAATGAAATGTGGGGTAAAGGAAATTTGTGGGAATTCAGCACGCTGACTAACCACAGGAGCAGGATCTAGTCCTTGAAGCCTTGTTGGCCTAAGCTCCCCATTGACTGAGTTTCCTCTTCTTCATTCACTGACCCCTGTTCTCAGCAGTTCATCCTGGCTGGAAAGAGGTGGTCACCCAGATACGAGTGCTTGTTTGTGCTGCATCTTCCTTGTGTGTGTCACTTGTGATCATTGTTTCTGTTCTTGCCATGATGTAATGTGTTGCCATAATGTAATGTGCGTAAGAGTTGCTTGAGATGATTACTGAACACCAAGTGGAGCTCTCACTATAGGTGTATCTGTATCATGTAGGCACTATGGGAGCTTTCTGTTGTAAAGACTCTGTTCAGACTGGTATTTGACAGTCTTATACAAACAGACCAGAACTCATCTGATGTGTAAATTATTAGATAACTGATAGAGTTTGTAATAATAGCAGTAGTAGTAGAAGTCAGAGTAATGATTATTATTCTTATATTTGTATTCACAGTTTTATAGAAACATTTATATGTATCACTTCACAGACATGACTAACTTCATGATAATTTATTCCATGTTTACTGATGACTCAGGTGCTCAGCTGGAGATGAAGCTCAGAAGACTAGGGAGTTACTGAAAACTACCATGAGGCTAATTTCCACTCTTAACTCTGAAAGTACTTACCTACTTTAATTTTCTTATTCATATCTTTTATTCCTCCCCAAATTAAAAATTTCCCCCCAAATTTCTTGAGAGATTATATAATACAGTAATAGACTACATACTGTTGAGAATAATATTTATATGAAACAAAGCAAAAAAATTCAAGCTCTTCCATAAGGTCAAAATAACAGTGACATACTGAAGTTTTAACACCATATTCTAATTATTTCTTTGAAAGGCACAGTAATATTCAATAAAAAAGGCATTGTGAAAAATAAGAGCCCACATCAGGATTTTCAGATTTTAAAATGGAACAATAAGACAAAGCATCTTAGCAGCTTCACTGCAGAGGAGATAATTCCCCATAATGTCAACATTCCAAATTAGATTTTTAATTGCCTTGTACTTCCAGTTATTTAAGCAAGTCTGATAAAGGAAAGAGGGAGATTTCATGTAGTTTTTCCTTGATGCGACTTCGTATTTTAAACTAATTGTTTTTAACTGTGCTGTTTTCTTCTTGCTTGGACCAAAAAAAAAAAAAAAAAGAACAAAATGAATGGAGTTTGAAGTGATATAGGAGCCTGTCTTGATTCAAATAAGAAATTCTGAGTTCATAGTCTGAAACTTTCTTATTTTCAGGTCACAGAGTGAAAAAACTGAAACCCAAAGCATGCTCTGTCTCTAGGTTGTTTTTTTTTTTAAATATTCTTTTGTTTACTTATTTTTGGCTCTGCAGGATATTCGTTGCTGTGTGCCTTTTCTCTAGTTGCGGCAAGCGGGGGCTACTCCCTAGTTACGCTTGTGCGGGCTTCTCATTGCAGTGGCCTCTCTCGTTGCAGAGAATGGGCTGCAGGCACTCAGGCGTCAGCAGTGGTTGCACATGGCGTGTGGGATCTTTCCCAACCAGGGATCACCCCATGTCCCCTGCATTGGCAGGCTGCTTCTGAACCACTGGCCCACCAGGGAAGTCCTGTCTCTAGGTTCTTTAAGACTATTTTGGAATTGATAGAATTGGGGAGTACTTTTTACTCTGAATATGGGAGGAAAAAACAAATAAATTCACACTTATCTTGTGAAACCAAGCAGGTAAACATAGTTTTTTTTTTTTTACTGAATTCCTGTTTTTGCAATTATTGTATGTTAAAATAGTTATGGTTTAGGGTATAATTCTTTTCAGTATTCAAACCTCTTTAGAACACCATAATGCTGAGAGGTTGTTTTGAAGTTAAGAAAGCTCTGGATACAGGTAAAATGCCTGAAAAATACTGAAAGTGTTAAATCAGAATAACACTGGCAGGAAAAGGTGAAGTAATATTAGGGAATATTCATTTTGTTTTGAAAGGTGCCTAGACAGTTGTGGCAGGATAGGTAATATGCGGTTGGGTTTTTATCCAGGCTGTTCAATTACATGAGGGATCAGGGGCAACTCCCAGTGGCTCTGCCACACTTCTCTCTCCTATTATTTCTTGTTTTAGAGCTTTGATTTTGCTTTAACAAAATGCATGAAATGCTTACCTCAGGCCAAACTATTCACCTATGTGTCTTCTCTTGAAATAGCTGCAATTTGCAGCTTCTAGAGATAAAAAGGTCAATTTGTTTTATATAATGCGAAATTACTCAGGAAATACTCTTGATGTTTAGACTTGGGAACTGAGGTTTCCAATATTTGCTCTGTCCCCAAGAGTGCACATACACTGCAAGGGTGTGAAGAGGTGTGCCCCTCGTAGGAAGAGGATCTCTGCGGGATGCAGGGTGGGCTGCCAGTGGCTTGGGTGCTGGGGGAGGCTCATGGCTTTGATTTTTCTTGAGGTTAGAGGGCAGGTGAGGTGACAGTTCCCAGGCAGGGTGGGGGCTCGCAAGTTTGGACTCTAAACTGGTGGAGACCTAAATGGTGGAGAGCACAGGCTTTTTATTGGTTGCCCAGATGTGGGGTAGGGGGAAGAGGGGGAGAACCAGGGCCTAAACGCCATCCGTGATCAATCACCAAAGGTGGAGTCAAGCCTTTTACTCAATAGCAGTGAGCATCACCTTTGCAAACCAGTCCCTCTTCTCACCTGCACTGTCCCCTGCTGTCACCATCACCTTTTACTTTCCTTCCTTCCTTCCTTATGTTCATGGACCTGCTCACCAGCTGACAGATGAGTGTCTTCACTCATTGTTTGCATCATCCAGCTGCAGTTGTGAGTTCCCGAGAGTTAAGATAACATCTACTGCTATATCCTCAGCACCTAAACAGTGCAGGAAGCATACTAGGTACACAAGCTTTTAAGAAAGAAATGTGTGTCCACCAGCTTTACTAGACTATATGTGCCAGACTGTGGCTGCTTCTAACAAAGTTGAATCCAGTGATTTAGAGGATTGCTTTGCGCTTCAGTAAATATTAGCGGAAATAATTCATCCTTTTACTTTAATACAGCACTTTTAGTTTTGATTTTTTTTTGTTTTTATTTATTTGTATTTTTATTGGAGTGTAGTTCATTTACAGTGTTGTATGAGTTTCCGGTGTGCGGCAAAGTGACTCAGTTATATATACATCTATTATTTTTCACATTCTTTCCATTATAGGTTATCACAGAATGCTGAATAGCGTTAGTTCCCTGTGCTCTAGAGCAGGTCTTTGTTATTTTTCAGTTTTATATATAGTAGGATATATCTGTAAATACCAAACTCCTACTATATCTCTCCACCCCTTTGTTAACCATAATTTGTTTTGTACGTCTGTGAGTCTGTTTCTATTTTTGTAAGTAAGTGAATTTGGATCATTTTTTTTGGATTCCACATATAAGTGATACATCATATGATAGTTACCTGTCTTCGATTCACTTCACTTAGCATGATAATTTCTAGGTCCATCCACGTTGCTGCAAAGGGCATTATTTGGGGGAAATGTATAGCATCTTTGCAAGGTTCTCATAACTTTAAAAAAAATCATTAATGTTTAGCTGATTTAAGGTTTTCCTCAGAGTTTTTACTTTCAGTAAAGAGACTAAACATATCTTTTATGAAATTGTGCCTCATTTTAGTCCTGAAATAGAGCAAAAACAAGTTTATTGACTCTTATTGATTTGCTTAAAAGTTTGGACAGAGCAGCAAATTTACTGAAGAGTTGGGAACTCAAGTCTGATGACAAAAATATGCTGAAATTTTAAACAATTTAGCGCTTATGCAGAATTGGCCACTCTTGTTCACAGAAAGCAACAAGAAATATCTTAATTTCTGGAACACTAAGTCAATTTTCAATTTAAAATCTACTATGTAAATACAGGACTGTACAGTTGAAGCCAGGGAAAATCTAATGAATAGCCTTTAGGTGAAACTCATTACATGTATTTATTAATATGTCAAAATATTCCATCCAACACAAATAAGTATATAGACAGACATATAGATTAATAAATAAATAAATTGCACAAAAAAGATATTGCTCTGCTTTCTGATCTAACCCACATGAGAAAACAGAAGTTATTGTCTTGAAACTAAACAGTACGTTTTGATTTATTACATGTTCTGAGACTTAGGCTGGTTATTTTTAGTACTTAAACATTTAGTTCACTCTAGTTTAGTAACTTCTTACAAAGGAATTTGACATTTTGCAGCTGTGCAATTATGTGGCTGCTGGACTCCACAACTGCCTGCAATGCTGTCCTTGCTGGGACAAGCCCCAAGCCAAGCCCCTCCTGGAGTCCACGCCTTGGTTAGCTTAGCTTTGCCCTGCCCGCCTTTTACTAAGTGAAGGAGGTGGAGTGCTGTGTGCTCCGCAGAGTAGTCTGTTGCTCGGCAACCAGGTCTTCCCTCTTAGGAAACAGGTCAGGAGAAAGAAACAGAGATGAGGGGGTGATTAAATGTTTGTCTGCCACCTCTGATAAAGCAGAAATCCTCTGAAAAGATATCATTCTGGATAGATATGAAACCCAAGGAAAACAAATTAATCTTATTAGGCAAAGGGTTAATATCTGTTTACTAGAAATGCTATTTCTCCTATCACCTGGAGGAAAGTTTTTGTAGTTTTAAATAGCGTCTAAGACCAATAGCATTCTACTCGATAAAGTTAGAAAATTTGATATGTTATGACTGCCACCTCAAGGTCAAACAAAAAAAAATTCAGTTTGAAAGATAAGAATGGATGTTTTATTTCATATAGGTCATTTATTTAGTTATTCAGAGGTACTTAAATGTCTTAAATAACAAACTCTAGCTTTTTTATGACATAAAAATTCCATTTTTTTCTCCTTTAACTTCAGAATTTGGATTGATGGTGTTTGTCAAAAAAAAAGAAAAAGAAAAAAGAAAAACCAATGAAAAACTGCATTGTAGAATCTTGACTCTCTCTGATTGGAAAATTTGAAACGGAAAGTACTCTTTTTAAATGAAAATTTTCTTTCATGTATTAAAAGATGTGAACTTGTGATAACTGTATACCATTTGGTGAATTTACAGTCTAAAAAAATTAAAATTAAGATCTGCAAACATATGGTAAAACAGACATTTGGGCTAGGAATAGTAGTCAGAAAAAAAGAATCCATGATTATTTAAAAGTCCGCTCTTACCACCCCTGTTAAATCAAATTTTCTTTTTAAAAATATTTTGTCTCAGCTGATATAATTATACATGCTAAACTATCACACACTTTTTTTCTATATGACATATGCTATTTAAAATGGATGCTGTGCCGCTTCACTTCTTTGTGGTTAAGACTCATTCTCAGGAGTAGCACTTCTCATTTTTAGGAGGCGAGTCGCTTAAGAGAACGTGGTGTCACTCCCCCCTCAGCCCCTCAAGGGGAATAGCTAAGTTGACCCAGGACACCGTGGGTGCTTCTATGTGTGCGTTGATGACTCCACCAGAACCTCAAACTGGACCTAAGTAATAACTTATCCATATATTTGTTTACAGTTCATTCTTTCATTCATTCATTGATGATTCAGCTTTTACAAGGCCAAGGATAATAACAATTAAATTAATTTGGCAACAGTTTACTACTTCCCAGTGGGTTTTCTCAGTAGAGAATATATTGGCTTTGAGAATTGTAGACAACTTAAATATATTTAAAATCCACAGGAGAATGTGGGAGAAGAGTCAGCTCTTTTTTATTCATGATTAGCTCACTAAATTACAAATTCAAAAATCTATCTCTACTTTGTCTTCTGTAAAATGGTGTTTAAATTCTCTTATATATCTGTGAAGAGGTATCATTTTGGAGATCTTATTTTTTTTTCCATTTATTTTTATTAGTTGGAGGCTAATTACTTTACAATATTGTAGTGGTTTTTGCCATACATTGACATGAATCAGCCATGGATTTACATGTGTTCCCCATCCCGATCCCCCCTCCCACCTCCCTCCCCATCCGATTCCTCTGGGTCTTCCCAGTGCACCAGGCCCGAGCACTTGTCTCATGCATCCAACCTGGGCTGGTGGTCTGTTTCACCCTTGATAATATACATGTTTCAATGCTATTCTCTCAGATCATCCCACTCTCACCTTCTCCCACAGAGTCCAAAAGTCTGTTCTGTACATCTGTGTCTCTTTTTCTGTTTTGCATATAGGGTTATCATTACCATCTTTAAAAAATTCCATATATATGCGTTGGTATACTGTATTGGTGTTTTTCTTTCTGGCTTACTTCACTCTGTATAATGGGCTCCAGTTTCATCCATCTCATTAGAACTGATTCAAATGAATTCTTTTTAACGTCTGAGTAATATTCCATGGTGTATATGTACCACAGCTTCCTTATCCATTCATCTGCTGATGGGCATCTAGGTTGCTTCCATGTCCTGGCTATTATAAACAGTGCTGCGATGAACATTGGGGTGCACATGTCTCTTTCAGATCTGGTTTCCTTGGTGTGTATGCCCAGGAGTGGGATTGCTGGGTCATATGGCAGTTCTATTTCCAGTTTTTTAAGGAAGGAAATCTTATTTTTAAATGTATGTTAGATCTTAGTTATAGTTAATAATGCTATAATTAAGAATAATGCTGCTATATAACCAATAATAAACAATTCTAGCCTATATAAAATACACACATTTATATTCTCATTTTTATAAATATATTGAGTTTAGCTCATGTAAATGGTTTTAATTTTCAATAAGATGTATTATTATGATTTAGTATTGCTGCATGATGAATAATGGAAAATTATCACATGCACACATATTTGTATTTTATAGTGACCCTGGAGACTTAGTTCAGCAGATCATAACTGTAATTTAGTATCTTTATCTTTATATCTGTCCTTAGAGCTGGAACATTTTCCATCCATAACTTTCTCACTCCCACTTTTCAGTTCTCATGCTGGCAGTTAAACCTCAGAAGCATCCAACCGCTTCCAAAATGATGTCCTGACCCCTGTGTTATGATTCATCTCCCTTTGCTCAAACGTGAGGAGGTCACACTCTGAGGGACTGTTGTTTAGTCCTAAGTCGTGTCTGACTCTTTGCGACCCTAAGGACTGTAGCCCAATAGGCTCCTCTGACAATGGGATTTCTCAGGCAAGAATTTTGGAATGGGTTGCCATTTCCTTCTCCAGGGAATTTTCCTGACCCAGAGATCAAACCCCTGTCTTCTGTTTGGCAGCAAATCCTTTACCACTGAGCCACCTGGGAAGCCCCGTGCATGGGATAACTTTCCTCAAAACCCATGATATGTAAGGTGAATTCCCAAAAAACATCTACTTCTGCTTCATTGACTATGCTAAAGCCTTTGACTGTCTGGATTACAACAAACTGTGGACAATTCTTAAAGAAATGGAAATACCAGACCACCTTACCTGCCTCCTGAGAAACCTGTATGCAGGTCAAGAAACAACAGAACTAGACCTGGAGGAACGTACTGATTGAAAATTGGAAAAGGAGTATGTCAGGGCTGTACGTTGTCACCCTGCTTATTTAACTTATATGAAGTCTGAAATGCCAGGCTGGATGAATTACAAACTGGAATCAAGACTGAAAGTGAAAGTTGCTCAGTCACGTCCAACTCTTTGTGACCCCATGGACTATACAGTCCATGGAATTCTCCAGGCCAGAATAATGGAGTGGGTAACCCTTCCCTTCTCCAGGGGATCTCCCCAACCCAAGGATCGAACCCAGGTCTCCCACACTCCAGGTGGATTCTTTACCAGCTGAGCCACAAGGGAAGCCCAGAATCGGGATGGCTGGGAGAAACATCAACAGCCTCAGGCATGCAGATGGTACCACTCTAATGACAGAAAGTGAAGAGGAACTAAAGAGACTCTTGATGAGGGTGAAAGAGGAGAGTGAAAATGCTGGCTTAAAACTCAACATTCAAACAAAATAAGATCACGGCATCTGGTCCCATCACTTCATGACAAACAGAAGGAGAAAAAGTGGAATCAGTGGCAGATTTTGTTTTCTGGGGCTCCAAAATCACCGCAAATGGTGGCTGCAGCCATTAGATTAAAAGATGCTTTCTCCTTGGAAGGAAAGCTATGACAAATCTAGACAACGTATTAAAAAGCAGAGACAGAGACTGCCAACAAATGTCAACATAGTCAAAACTATAGTTTTTCCAGTAGTCATGTATGGATGTGAGAATCGAACCATAAAGAAGGCTGAACACCAAAGAATTGATGCTTTAGAACTGTGGTGTTGGAGAAGACTCTGGAGAGTCCCTTGGACAGCAAGGAGATCATACCAGTCAATCCTAAAGGAGATCAACCCTGGGACTGATGCTGAAGCTGAAGCTCCAATACTTTGGCCACATGATATGAAGAGCTGACTTATTGGAAAAGCCCCTGATGCTGGGAAAGGTTGAGGGCAGGAGGAGAAGGGGATGACAGAAGATCAAATGGTTGGATGGCATCACCGACTCAGTGGACATGAATTTGAGCAAACTCTGGGAGATTGTGAATAACAGGGAAGCCAGGTGTGCTGCAGTCCATGGGGTCCCAAAGAGTAGGACACAACTTAGCGACAGAACAACTGCAACATTTCTATTTTAACATGGCCTGGTTGGGTTTTGCTTTGGAGGAAAATTTGCCAAAATATGCTTCTGATATTTTGTCACAATGTGTCTTTTTAATAAGAAAATAACACAGCCTCATATAACTTTGGCAGGTATAGCTAACCTCTGGACTCTCTTGCTTTATAAGATTGCTTCACAACTGTGTAGACTTGCCGTGTGTCAAACAATTTGCATTTAAACGTGATAATCAGGAAAAAGAGGTTTTTTAAAACATAAAGCTCAGATCAAGAATATATTGTACATGCAAATATGCTGATTTAGATGCAGAAGATGAATTCTAACAGTGGGCAAATCTAGAAATTAAGGCTAACACTTTTCCTGAGTGCCCAGTAATGTCGAATTACAATTGAACACCTATAGAAATAAATGTGACATCCAAATGGTTACCAAATGAATATATTATGCTCTGTGATGTTTCACTGAATTCTAAATGAGTGCAGAATGATGACATACCAAGAGGTGCTGAAGTACTTCAGACACACTCAGTCAAACTCGTGTGGTTAAATAAAAATCCGTGGAATGTTCCTTATATAAAATGAGTTTTTCCTGTTCAGAGGAGAAGTAGAGCAATTTATTTTTTCTTTTACAGACTCATCGCAAGTATGAGTTCACTTTAATAAACTTGCTTCGGCTTTTAAAGAAACTCTCGCAGTTTGAAAGTTACACTGCAGTGTTTTTGAACTCTAGTGTGACAAGTTACAGTCTTGCCTTTATTGTGTCCTGTGGCACTTCAGTTCAGTCGCTCAGTCGTGTCCGACTTTTTTCGACCCCATGGACTGTGACACTTACCCTGTGCCCCTGTGGCACTTACTAAGCTACATTTTCTGTGTTTATTCAGTGAAGCAGTTGTGAGTTGGTTAAGTGGACTAATGGGCAGGATAAGTTAATGCAACTGAAAGGCTTTCCAGTAAACTAGGGAGTTGGGAGGTTTTAATTAGTTAAATGTCCTGGTTCATGTACATTTTTTTTTTTTTTACTATATCTATATAAGAAATCTTAAATGCTCTACATTTAGGTGACGCTAAAAATGCACCTATATTCCAAGCTCCTACTCCCTTTGATAGCTGTAGATTAATGATGTTGTTCGGTCGCTAAGTCAGGTCTGACTCTTTGAAACCCTTTGGACTGCAGCACGCCAGGCTCCTCTGTCCTCCATGATCCCCTGGCGTTGGCTCAAATTTATGTCCATTGAGTCAGTGATGCTATCTAACCACCTCATCTCAGCTGCATATTGGACACCTTCTGACCTGGGTGGGTCATCTTCCAGTGTCATAGCTTTTTGCCTTTTCATACTGTTCATGGGGTTCTCGCAGCAAGAATACTGGAGTGGGTTCCCAGTGTCCTCCTCCAGCGGGCCACAATTTGTCAGAACTTCACTACGACCCATCTGTCTTGGGTGGCCTGCCCAGCGTGGTTCACAGCTTCTTTGAGTTATGTAAATTCCTCTGTCAGGACAAGGCTGTGATCCATGAAGGATTAATGGTTAGGGAGTGAATTTCAAAGAGTAAGCTGGTCAACAATGGCCTCTCTGAGGACGGCTCTCTGGGGCGGGATCTGCTCCAACAACTGGAGGCGCAGACAACACCCACCGAGTGTCAAGTCCACGTGTGATGAGGACATCCTGGGACAGAGCTGGGTCAGAGAGGAGGGCAGAGGGGAGCCCGGGTGGGGGCTCCTCTCCGGGTTGTGGAGAGAAGGAGCAGAGAGAACTAGGGAAGCAGGACACACCGCCGCGGCCCAGCTCAGCCGTGCACCACGGAATCCCGCCTGGGAAAGTCGCAAAATATCGCAAATCCCAAGTCTGCCAGTGACTTGGTATGAGGTGTTGGTGAGCCCTCTCCCAGTTTCCGTGTTCACACTGTAAAATGGGAGTCGGTGTAGATTGCTGGGTCATTGCAGGTTTGGCAGAATCACTTGTATTATACAGCACGAAGTTCACCTGACCAATTAATGGCTGTGGTTACCATTATTTCTCTGGGTCTCCCAAGGACCCAGCACCCCAGGAGCTGGCTGTCCAGACCTGCTCCCCAGTAACCCTTGCGCCAAGACCCCTTCCATCCCTGAAGCCCTTCCATGCCCCCGCCCCCCTCACCCCGATCTTCTGCTCCCTGCTTCATCCCTGGCACATTAGCCCACAGGTGTGTTCATTCCTCCTACAGTCAGATCCTTTGCCTTAGGGGTTTTCATCCTAGATGCTCTCTTGATCTTCAAATAAATGGGTGCCTGTTTCTTGTGGTCTTAGCTTAAATATCTCCACCTCTGTTAGGTCTTCTCTGAGCATCAAATCTGCTAAGAAAATTATTTTTAAAAATCTGAAAATAAAAATTAAAAAAAGTTTATATAAAAATTATATAAAATTTTTCCAACCACCCTACTTCACTTTCCCCTAGCCAGTATTACTGTCTTATATTTTCTTGTATTTATCGATGGACTGTTTTTGCCCCACTAGAATGCAAACTGCTTGTGAGCAGAGTTTGGTTAATCGGTTCTGTATCTCCTCTACCTACTCTGGTGCTTAAATAAAGGTGCTCAGTAAATATTCGTTGGATGAATAAGCGTGTAGCGCAAGATGGATTGGGGGTTATGTTTGCATTTTCTACGTGTGGGGAAGCCCCTCCTGGGTGCAGGTGGTTCTGATTTCCTCAGGGTATTCTGAGGTCTTTTTCTCTCAGATGCGGGTTAACGACTGCTTACTGCTTCTCCTTTTCTTCCTCTTCCTGTTCCTCCTCCTTCTTGTCCACTTCATCCTCCTTCTTTGTCTTCTGTTCCTTCTTTTGCTCCTCCTCCTCCTTCCTCTGGCTCAGCTTGCCTTAGCCTGTCCAGAGACCCAATTTAAGTTTTCCCCACTCAGGAGCAGTCAGTGTGGAATGAAAGCAGCTGGAGGTTACAGTCAATAAAGAGCAAATTAAGAACATGATACTTGTGAATTCAGGTTTCTGAATAGGGCTCTTAATGAAAGTGTGGAGCTGTAAATTGCCTCCTGTCCACTGAGAAGACAGGACTGCTGGATAAAAAGAGAATAATAGTGTGATGACCTCTTTCTTTTCCGAAAGACACATGGAAGCTGCCCAGGGAAGCTATAGGCCCCTCATGGGGCCCAAGACACTCGCTGACAGTTTCTGGAAGTCCAGTGGAAATCTGCTGGGGTCCTGAAATGGAACAAGGCTTGAGGAGAGCTGTTTACCTGGAATGAGTGTCTTTCTTTATTCTCTAAAATTTCAACTTTTTGACTTCCAAGAACATCTGATTCAAATAATCATATCTTATTAATTCTGTATACTCCTGCTGTAGTTCAGTCGATAAGTTGTGTCCGACTCTTTGCAACCCCATGGACTGCAGCACGCCAGGCCTCCCTGTCCTCCACCATCTCCCAGAGCTTGCTCAGAATGATGTCCAGAGTCAGTGATGCCATCCAACCATCTCGTCCTCTGTCATCCCCTTCTCCTCCTGCCTTCAACCTTTCCCAGCATCAGGGTCTTTTCCAGTGAGTTGGCTGTTCGCATCAGGTGGCCAAAGTATCACATAATCATATCTTATTAATTCTATACATAGAAGATAAATTAAGAAACATCCAATATTCACTACCTCCTGGTAGTTTAAATTCCTTTCATGGGGCATTTCTTCTGGGTTTCCTTTGGCCAGTCATCTTGCTTTGCCTGCTTCTGAGTCTGTATTTGTTTTTTTTTTCTTCCTGTTTCTTTTTTTTTTTTTGTATTTGGTTAATCTCGGGGTACTCCCGTGTGTGCTTGGCTGTCTCTTAGCCAAGATAGACTCCAGTGAAGAGGTCTGTGTGTAACTCGATACCACCCTTCTTCCTACCTCCAATGTACTTTATGGTCAGGAAGGTCTCCTCCGTCTCAAGAATGAGAAATATGTCACTTATCTTTAATCACAGCAAGGCTCAGCTTCTATCTTGCTCCTGCTTTCTTCACATTGGAGTATCAGTCCACAGGTACCCTGTGTGCTAACTCTGGGCCCTTCTATCTCCTGCCTTGGGTGGACTCTATGTTTATTTTTAAAAGTCCACATATAAGTGGACGGGGGCAGTTCAAACCAATGTTGTTCAAGGGTCAACTGTAAATTTGCATTATTTGTAATTTTGCCAACTTTGCAGTTTTGTCAATACTAATTGAACCTTAAAATTATTCAAAGTTCTATTATATTAAGCTTTCTCATGAAACGGGTTACCAGTATTAATCTACAACAGTGCATAGACCTGTACTTTAATCTTCAAATGGCACACTTGTACTTTACTTACAGATGGCCTCAATCCTAGCCAGTTACACTTTCAAAGAGCAGAACGTGTTTCTAAATGCTTGGGGTCAAGTACGTGAATGCTCAACAGTATGTCCTCTCAATGGTTTATGGCAATTATCTGAGCCATCTTTGCAAATATCCAAGCGCTAATAATGCTCACATTTGAGCATTAGCTGGGAATGTTATTGTCTTCACTTACCTGCCAAATGTGCAATAAAGACGCTTATCCTTTAGGTGGCTATTAAATCTTTAATGTTCAATTATTTCCAAGTCTGTGACCACTATTTTATTTCATATGGTTATTTTAATTAAATTATTGAATTACAGTTATGAGGTATCTTGTTGCATGGCTAATATTTAGTGAATATCTGACTTGAATGATTTCTGCATTGTTGAACTGATCAATCAGATCTCCTCAGCACAGGAATGATATTTGATACTATACTTTTCTATAATAGCAGTTACAGTAAAGAATAGGGCCTTGGACTTGATAAGATGTACATAAAGGAAGTGAACAATGTCTGCTCTGCACAGTTTGGTGGTGAAATGATAGTGCTATGATAACTGTATGGAATGGATGTGGTGGTTTATTTTTTTTTTTTGATAAAGAGAAGATTGCTTCACACTTTTAATTTCAATTAACATGAAATTATAGAATATAAAATTCCATAATTATGGAAATTAGGAAGCAAGTGTACTGACATTTAGTATAGTTCAAAATAATGAGCAGAAACGAAAGAAAATGAAACTCAGAAACTATTACCAGCTTAATGTTTAGACAGTTTTAGATCTTGGTGGAGATTTAATCTGAGAGCAATCCAATTTATTGTTTTGTTCTTTGTAGTTCCCATTTACAACAAAGTTCATTAAAATTTAAATTTCTTATTATTTTTCAGAAACGTGTAAGAATTCACCGAAGGCTACAGTCAGGGTAAGGGTTGACTATGGGTGCTAGCACCCTGTGTTTCTCCTCTTCCTGGCAATTTGGCATCTGAAAGGACAGCTAAGTGGTGTCGAAAGCCGTACTCTTTCATATGTGTGTGTGTGTAAGTCACTAGGTCATGTCCGACTCTCTGCAACCCCGTGGACTGTAGCCTACCAGGCTACTCTGTCCGTGCGATTCTCCAGGCAAGTATATTGGAATGGGTAGCCGTTCCCTTCACCAGGGGATCTCCCCAACCCAGGGATTGAACCTGGGTTTCCTGCATCGTGGGCAGATTCTTTACTGTCTGAAGCACCAGGGGAGCCCACTCTTTCATGTATGAGGTCTGAATTAATCACACATACTGGGTTTCTCAAATTATGGTATGAAAATGTCCCCTTCTATGTCCTCCACACTCCCCCATCCCAGCTCCCCCATTCTGGACATATCCTAGGAAAGACTCTGTCTCCTCATAAGGAAAGTTTACTTTTTTAAAATTTCATTTACAAAGACACCTAAAAAATAATGTGAACACCTTCTGGATCACCTGAATTGTTGTTTAGTCACTAAGTTGTGTCTGAATCATCTGAATAACTGTGCTATAACTGAGTACAGTTAGGTCATCCCAGGGCTCCTCTCTGCTTTATTATTATTATCAGAAACACATAAAATTTGCCATCTTAACCATTTTCAAGTGTGCAGATTAACCAAATGTGCATTTTTGTGTTACATATCTCTTAGTACTTCTTTATCTTATACAATTGAAACTGTTCATTGACCACTCCCCTTCTCCACCTCTCCCCAGCTCCTAGAAGCCACCATCTACTTTCTGTCTCTGAGTATTTGACCATTTTTGACTTCTCATATCCTCAAGCTTCATCCATGTTGTAGCATGTGGACTTGCCTTCAAGTTCACGGATTCATCTGCTTGATTGACTCTCCTGTTAATTCTTTTTAGTGAATTTTTCAATCCATTTACTGAATTCTTAAGCTCCAGTATGTCTGTTTAGTTCTCTTTAAGAGTGTCTTATCTCCTGATGTTCTCATTTTTTACATGCACTATTTTACTGATTTCATCCAGTTGTCTATCTGTGTTGTCTTGAAGTACTTGACTTCCATAAGATGATTATTTTGAATTCTTTGTGAGGCAATTCATAGATCTCCATCTCTTTAGTGTCATTTTCTGGAGAATTTGTTCCTTTAGTTGGGCCAAGTTTCCCTGTTTCTTCATATACCTTATTTGTCATGATTGGAAAAAAACATAGACACTTTCACCTGTCATTATACAGCCTGGCCTCATACAGGGGAAGGCCTTCACCAATTAGTTTGGGTAAAGCCTCTGGGGACCTCTCAAACCTTTTATCGGAATGGGTCATCTCTGGAATTGTGTGTGTCCTTTTCCCAGGGAGAGGTATTTGATGGTTTCCTTTTCAGGAGTTTGTGATATCTTGCTCCCTCTGGTGTTTCTCTGTGGTACTACACGTGCTGCTGTTCTCCATGGCCCTCAAACATCCAAGATGTGCTGGGTTTCCTTGTCGCTGTTGTTTTTAAATTTTTATTGGAGTATAGTGGCTTTCATCAGTTCAGTTCAGTTCAGTCGCTCAGTCGAGTCCGACTCTTTGCGACCCCATGAATCGCAGCACGCCAGGTCTCCCTGTCCATCACCAACTCCTGGAGTTTACTCAATGTGCTATTCCTGAGGCACGGCAAAGTGAAACAGCCATGCATACATATACGTCCTCTTTTTTGGATTTCCTTCCCACTTAGGTTACCACAGAGCACTGAACAGAGAAAACTAGGGGGGAGATGGAATCACTTGTAACCCATATTGAAATCCAAAAAATCTAATACTGTAGCTGCCAAAAAGCACATTCACATTCTAAATATGATTTGACTGCAACAGAATGACATTTCTGTCACGATAATTAAAAAAATGAATAAATAACAAAAAATGTTAATTTAAATTTATATTGTTTGTATATAGTTTTAAATTTTGTTTGCTTAGTGTTATGTGAGGTATAAGAAATATGTGCCTTTTGTTACTCAACCTGGTAACATCAAAATAAAAATAGTCAATGTGGGCTATCTGCTAGCATATTTTTCTGTTTAAAAGAGGTTCCTACCTGTTACAAGTTGTATTAGGTGCTGCCCAAATTTCCTGGGTTGGAGTCCTAACCCCAAATACCTCAGAATGTGAACTTTTTTGGAAATAGGATCATTGCAGATATGATTAGTTAAGATAAAGTCATAATGGAGTAGAGTGGGTTCCTGATCCAATAGACTTATGTCTTTATAACAAGCGGAAATTTAGATACATGCCACATATACAGGAGGGCTTCCCAAGTGGCGCTAGTGGTAAGGAGCCCACCTGCCATTTCAGGAGACATAAGAGACTTGGGTTCGATCCCTGCGTTGGGAAGATTCTCTGGAGGAAGAAAATGGCAACCCACTCCAGTATTCTTGCCTGGAGAATCCCATGGACAGAGAAGCCTGGCGGGCTACAGTCCTTAGAGTCTCAAAGAGTCGTACACAATTAAAGCAACTTAGCACGCACATATCCAGGAAGAATGCCACAAGAACATGAAGATGGTCACCTTCAGTGACAGATACCTGGAACAGTGTTCCTCTTGGATCTAAAAAGAACTAACACTCCCATGTCTTGATTTCAAAATTCTAGGCTCCAGACCTATAAGGCAATAAATTTGTATGGTTTAAGCCATCCAGTTTGTGAATGGCTTTGTTATAGCAACTATACTTTGCTATACTTTGTTATAGCAACCCTAGCAAATGAACACATCTGACTGAGGTTCTGAAAAATACTTAGCTTTCTTCTCCTCTGTAAATTTGCTCAATATGCTTGAAGCTGTCTCACATGACTCATTTCGGCAAAAATTATATATATATATCTATATATATCTGTTTTTAAACCTCTTTTCCCAATTGTCCCTTGAATTTACTTGTAATATTATTTATTCAATTAAACTGGAGCTTAAAAGATCTGTTTTAAAATAGTTTCCATGATGTCACTTCCTTTTTTGCTGACCTTTCTTTTTTTACACACTCACACAGTTTTGGAGAGTCAGAAACCCTAGGACCAATTGACCATCATCGAGAAAACTGCCAAGGTACACCATATGTGAATGTGACGTGTGACTGGATGGTGATGGCGCTTGTATCAAAAGAACGCACAGTAAACTCCATTGCATTCTTTATAGTCATCACTGGTATAGTATTTAATACTTACATATTTGCCCTTCACTTTTCTGACCTCTTCCTTTTTTCATTCTTCCTACCTGTCTGGGCATTACTGCTTGTCTTTTTCTGTATTTCTCTTGATTACATATATCTAGATTACATATTACATATTCTTGTCTCAATTCACATGCGATATTTTTCTTACAAGATGATAATTATTTAATTATGTTTTAGAGAATTTCTTGCCTACTATTTGTGTTCCTAGAGCTAAAGAAAAAGGGTATCAAGAAATCACCTGAGAGAAAAAGAAAATAGTCTCCAGATTCCATCATTTCCCATAAATCCTCTTTGCTTTTTCTCTGACTAATGAATGCAGAGTGGAAATTACTAACACTCCAGCAGCAACATGGATGCTGAGATGCTTGCAGAAGGCCTGGAATGTCATTCAGGATTCGTTCATTTTCTATGCAGATCATGGCATCTGAGTTAGGACAGGAGTGTCAGAGGGAAAGGGTGTGTTCTTGGTACTGCAGAAAACTGTCAAGGTGACTAGGTGGCATAGCAACTCACTCAATTATAAAAATAAATCTGAAAAGAGAGTGTATCAGGCACGGATTTTCAATTTCACTCCTGTCAATGTCAGATGGAGAATATACGTTGAAAATCGTAGTTACCGGGATCCCAGAAAAAAGCGTTAGAGAAGGAATAGTAGCAGAAAACCCAACCCTACAAAGACGAGGATATAAAATACCCTCATCTTCAGGTTATTTGAGATTGCTATAGTTGACAGCTTTTGAAATATTTTCTGAATTAGAGGCAGGGAGTAACTTTTCTATAAAATTTAAATCTCTCTATATATGTAGTGCATTCTGAACTTTATGGAATTGTGTGTTTGTTTTGAGTTTTTTTAATGAAAGTTTTGCACTCACTTTTACCTACAGGTGTGTTTTTCTCCAGCATTAATCTTATCGTGAACCAAATAAGTAGCAAAGACCAGGGAATACTTAACATTTAGAAAAGAAATTTAATTGAAAATCAATCCTAAATAATACATTCAATTAATAATTAATAATTATTAATCAATATTATTAATTCAATAATAATTGAATTAATACATTCAATTAATAATACATCAATCCTAAATAGCCACATTCTAAAGATGGGTCTGCCCTTTTTCGGCTTGAGTGTATAAGGGTAAAGTGTCACGGAGGTCAGTTTGGGGCTGAAACACTGCTCTGGGAGATGTCCCTTCAGCTACAGCTGTGAACTCCAGAGGAGCCAGACTCCACGCCTGGTGCTCAGCAATTAAACTTAATTGGCCACCCCCCTTCCCTGGGGGGATTGTGGAGACGCTAATTAGCAGAAAGCCTTGATTTTTCCACCAGGTGCTCTTTCACTTCTTCCCATATTTAGACATTAACAGTGAAATTTTAGAGGTAAAAATCCCCCCCAGTGATATGAATTTTAATGTGGAGAGCTAGGGAGGAAGTTGCTCTCATTCTAAAATACATATGTGGGTCCACAGGGAGTCCCACGTGAAGATGAGCAGGAGAGGTTATTGTAAGTTTAACCTATGAGAAAAGTGTTAGTTGATTTCCTATCCACGAACCCACCCTCCTCTGGTGCAGACCAAGGAAATAGGCGAGAGGGAGGTTGGGTGATATTTTTAAAGAACTGATTACAGAATTTTAGTCAAACTTTGACATAATTTTTTAATTTCATGGCATATGAATCATGAAAGTCTTACAAAATCAGTGTGCTTATAATCATGTCAATCATATTTGTAGCCGCTTTTAGGGTTTATGATGAAATTATTTATTGCTTACAGAAGGCACGCAGACACAGCTTCTGTGTATTGTATTTTCTGGGTTTGGATTAGACATTACAAGCATTTAAAATAAGTTTACTGTGTATGTCCCACTACTCTGTGAAAGGAAACCTTCTTGCCCTAAAGATGCTTATAACTTATATGTGGAAAGGAGATAGATGATATAGAATATTTGGGTGAACATTCCTACATTTATCCGATCATACATAAACAGCCTTTAAAAGTGGAAGTTTTATTCATTTCCAAGGTATTTCAACACTTCAGACATCTTTCTAAAGGAAAATTTTAATTTTGTTACTTTGTTGCTTAAACCTTCCAGTAGCTTCCTCCCCACTTTGAGTTCTCCACCATATCCTTCTATGAACCCCATCCTTTCCCTTTGATAGAAAGTATCGTTGGCCTTGTTTAGTCCTCTCTCCACCTCTAAGCTGTGCTTTCCAAAGAGGCAGGTGTTCTGTCCTCCCTGTTTATTTTTGTCTCCCTAGAAACTAGGGCCTTGAATACTTCATAGCGAGTATTCAGTACTCCAGAAATGACTGGAACGTGTGCATATTAACATCTCTAACTTGTGGTACTTCAGCAGGCAACAAAGCAAAGCCGATAGGAGAAGTGCTCTTCTGTGTGGGCCTCTGCAGCCTTGGCTTAGTAGGCATTGGCTGGGGAGAGAAGTGGTGGAATTGCTAGGGTGCCGTATGTCTCCACTGTCAGATTCAGGCTCAGAAATGAGGAGACCAGCGAATGTGAACAGAGATAGGATGAGACGGTAAACCACTCGCTCAAGCTTGGAGCTGGCTGGGCACTGAGGTTTTCTAACCTCATAGTGCCCTCACTCTCTCTCTTTCCCCAACACCCTTAATATCCTCTCACCCTGTCTGCTAGGGTTTTATGATTGGTTTACGCCTAACTTATTCCTTCAATATTTTTTCTTTTGAGTCTATTATGTTCCAAACACACACACACACATCTTTCTCATTTTCTTAAACTCTCTGCTCCATCGCAGCTGACTTATACAAGGCCTTCTATAATGCATTCCTGTAACAATTTCTCTATTGTGTGATCAGTGAAAGTAACATGTTATTTAACCCATCAAGAGAGGTCCCTACTCACTTTTCTATGAACCACAGTTATGAAGCAACTCAACAGTTAATTATTTGCTGGATTAATTAATGGTTGAAAGGATTATATAGATAACTGGGAAAATGGGTGGGTGGATGAATGAATGAATGGATGGATGGTGAATGGATGGAAGGATGGTGACGGAATTGATGGATGGTGGATGAAATGGAGCAGTAACTTCTTTTTTACATTATCTTGTCAACTGGGATAATTCTTATACTCCAACAATAGATTAGGTGTTAATAGATGAGAGTAAAAGCTCTGTAGGAAGGAATTAATAGCAAAATAATAAGTAAAATAAAACAATCTATTGCTAGTCTCATGCACAGTCTTAAACATTTATATTATACAACATATATCAAGTTACTTAAGATATTTTCCTGTTTTGTGGAGATTTTTGTCAGGTTTAGAGTGGAGGTAGCACATATTTTTTTAAATGAGACCAAAAAAAAGATCATTGATTTTAGTTGATTGTTTTGATTATGGTTTTCCTTAAAACTTCTTACTGTACCATTTATTTAGTGTGAGCATAAATTATATCTTTGTACTTGATGAATTAGTGGATATAAGGAGGTGTCCTATGCCTCTTATAGTGGAAAACATATTTATTTAAAAAACTTGTATAGCACCACTATTTGGTATTATTCCCGATAGACACACATTGATTTAAGTAGAAATGGAGCAATTGCTTTGCTGTCTACTCAGAGGGGTCTCAGAACTATAGCAACACAGTAAATGAAGCTGTCGTCCAAGTGGGCAAAATTGTTCCACTGCAATATTGCATAACTGAAATATGGAGCCACAAGGAATGTGACACAGCTGAAACCAGATCTGGAACACTTAAGATCTGAAAGGATGACTTCTTTTTAGATGACAGCAAACAGCAGATCCAGGAGCAGCGAAGTTTCAGTTGAGTCATCTCACTTGAGACACTTACTTTGCATGCAATCTGTTTAACTCCAAGTTTTACCATGTTTAGAAAATATAGGCCTCTTTTCCAGGGCACTTCTCATATCCATTTGTAGGCAGCTTGTTGAAGAGCATCCAAAGAGAAAAATCCCATCTCATGCAAAGTAGTATACTTTGACATTTTTGTGGAGAGTCTCTTCTCTAATGAAAAATGACTGTTATCTTTTTTTTTTTTTTAACTGAGGCTTGTTTATGTCTTTTTTTTTTTTTCACTGTTGATTACTACCTCCTGCTCTCAGGGCATGACTTCCTGCAAGTTCAGTGCAGGTCTGCATTCATAGTCCACAGAGCAAACATGTCTGAGCATTTTCCCTGTGTTCCCTGTAATAAGACTACTTATTTTATAGGCTTTGGGTAGTTGTTCAGAGACCATTCTCCATGAACCTCTCACATTTCTGCCCATCGTGCAAGCAGTGACACTACTTTTGCAAACAGCCTTGGAAAATAGTGTGTTTCTCTCCAGAGCCAAGGATGGAGCCAAGTCCCTGGCCCCAGATGGAGTTCCTCTGCTCTGGAGGTCAAGAATCCTGGTGTCGTTCACGGCTCAGCAGCAACCTTTCACAACACAAACCACTGGGTATGCAGGTGTCACCCAGCTCTCTGCTCATTACATTGTGGGAGGGGGAACTCAAAGATCCTGAAACTTTGGCTACTGCTTTTACTCTGAGTAATAACATCACTAGTTTCAGATTCAGGAGTCTTGTGTCTTCTGCTAGCATCTGTGGGATTACAGTAGGCCAACTTGTTAGCTTGAAAATAGGATAACATCTCATATTCTTCCAGTAAGGGAGAACAGGGAGGTAAGATATGTTATTTTCAGCATTCTGATATAGAATTAATTAATGAAACCATTGGTTTTAACAAGTACTTGTACTTATATTAAATAATGTTTTACTGATGGCTGAGCTGTATGGTAAGTTTAAAATAGTGCTAAGAAGAAATGCTTCATTGTGACACAGTAGTGTGCATTTATTCAGTGTTACAGCGAGGGTAAAATTAAATTTACATATGTATAGCATAGCTCTTCACAGCCAGCACTTTGCATGTTTTGTTGAAATGTTGCTACTTTCCTAAGCTTAACATTTTAAACTTGAGAGAAAAGTAACCTTAAATTAAAAGAGTTGTGCAATTAAACATTTTCAGGTACTTTCTACCATAAAGTTCCTCAATTATTTTCTTACATTTGATGTCCCCCCTAATTTCTATTTTTTTCTAAGTCATGTTTCTGAAATATGCCTGGTTAATAAAACTCACTATGTTTGTTCACTTTCAAATATGGTTATACTTTAAAACTCATAGAGTTTAATTACTGCTAAACATTATTTTGAATTTATGAAACATTATGATTACATGTTTATAGGTTTGGGAGCATTCTCTTAAAATATTTAAGAAGCCTAATTTAAACAACAGTTTTAAATAACTCAAATATAGTTTCATAATAGTTGCATTTCATAAAATAAGAATTTTCATTAAGCACGTTACTTGAATTTAAATAACTTTTAATTTCCTATTGTAGGTTTAATAAAAGTAACTCAGCCTAATAATTTATTATATTTCTGATTTAGAATTACTTGAAAATGCAAATTCAGGGATATATAATGGTATTCTTTTTCATTATGTAAATCTAGATTTTTAATAGTGTCTGATAATTATATTAATAGTGATAGATATGCTTGACATTAGTTGGTTATGTAATATTTTACAGTTTTATATCTTTTTTGTTAACACACTGTCTTTCATAGATTAATTTGGTGGTTTATTTGTTGTTCAGTCACTAAGTTGTGTTTGACTCTTTGTGACCCCGTGAAGTGCAGCATGCCAGGCTTTTCTGTCCTTCACTATCTACCGAAGTTTACTCAAACTCATGTCCATTGAGTCAGTGATGCCATCCAACCATCTCATCCTCTGTCATCCTCTTCTCTTGACCTCAATTTTTCCCAGCATCTTTTCCAATGAGTTGGCTCTTCACATCAGGTGGCCAAATATCGGAGCTCAGCTTCAGCATCAGTTCTTCCAATGAATATTCAGGTTGATTTCCTTTAGGATGGACTGGTTGGATCTCCTTGCTGTCCAAGGGACTCTCAATAGTCTTCTCCAACACCATAATTTGAAAGCATCAATTCTTTGGTGCTCAGCCTTCTTTATGTCCAACTCTCACATCAGTACATAACTATTAGAAAAATCATAGCTTTGACTATATGAATCTTTGTTGGCAAAGTGATGTCTCTGCTTTTCAATACACTCTCTAGGTTTGTCATAACATTTTTTCCAAGGAGCAAGAGTCTTTTAATTTCATGGCTGCAGTCACCATCCGTAGTGATTTTGAGGCCCCCCAAAAATAAAATCTGTCATTGTTTCCACATTTTCCCCATCTATTTCCCATGAAGTGATGGGACCAGATGCCATGATCTAAGTTTTTGAATGTTGATTTTTTTAAGTCAACTATTTCACTTTCCTCTTTAACCCTCATCAAGAGGCTCTTTAGTTCCTCTTAACTTTCTGCCATTAGAGTGATATCATCTACATATCTGAGGTTGTTGATATTTCTCCCATCAGTCTTGATTCCAGCTTGTAATTCATCCAGCCCAGCATTTCGCATGGTGAACTCTGCACATGCGTTAAATAAGCAGGGTGACAATATACAGCCTTGACATACTCCTTTCCTGATTTTGAACCAGTCCATTGTTCAATGTCCAGTTTTTAACTGTTGCTTCTTGACCTGCATACAGGTTTCTCAGGAGACAGGTAAGATCATTGGGTATTCCCATTTCTTTAAGAATTTTCCAGTTTGTTGTGATCCACACAGTCAAAGGTGTTAGCATAGTCAATGAAACAGATTAGATGTTTTTGAAATTTCCTGGTTTTTCAATGATCCAGCAGATGTTAGTGATTTAATCTCTGGTTCCTCTGCCTTTTCTAAATCCAGCTTGTATATCTGAAAGTTCTTGATTTACATACTGTTGAAGCCTAGCTTGAAGGACTTTGAACATTACCTTGCTAGCAAGTGAAATGTGTGCAATTGTACATTAGCCACTGGCAACTTCTGTTGTGCAAAAATAAAAGCTTAGCTTCGAGAAGCATGTTTAATTGTGCATCCTGCTTTTTTCTCTCTTAATTTCTCTTAATTTCTTGTTTTTTCCCTAATTCTATACCTTCCTTCCTCCTTTTTTTTTTTTTTTAAATACACTTAGAGGGTTGGCAGGAGAAGGCAATGGCAACCCACTCCCGTACTCTTGCCTGGAAAATCCCATGGGCGGAGGAGCCTGGTAGGCTGCAGTCCTTGGGGTTGCTAAGAGTCGGACATGACTGAGCGACTTCACTTTCACTTTTCACTTTCATGCATTGGAGAAGGAAATGGCAACCCACTCCAGTGCTCTTGCCTGGAGAATCCCAGGGACTGGGGAGCCTGGTGGGCTGCCGTCTATGGGGTCGCACAGAGTCGGACACGACTGAAGCGACTTAGCAGCAGCAGCAGAGGGTTGGCAAGTGGGAGCTGCAGACAGGGATGCACTGGGAAAAGTGGGGAGGCTCCAGAGTGTTTCCCTGTCTCTCTGCCTTGAGTGGTGTCTCCATCAGGGACTGTGCCTTCTCCATGTCTCCAACTTAGCCTTTCTTCTGTGGTTCCAGCTTCTGCCAGGCAACCCTCACATGGTGTTCCAACCCCAGCAGACCCCCCTGACTCTTGAGGTCTGTTAACACCTCCTCCTCTTGTGTGCTTCTAGCCCTAAGACAATATTGCTTCCTGATGAGGTTAATCTCTGTGTTTCATCACTGTCCTTTGCTTAGCTTTTCAGCTTACCCTCACTTTTATAACTAATTTGTGTATTACATTTCCTCTTTTTAACATACCCAGAATGGTTTCCATTTGCCTTCTTGGACTCTGATAACTCCCTTGAAGGGATAAAATATCTTTGTTGCTCATCCTAGTCAGATCTTCTTCCTTCCTTTTATTCCTCCTTCTAGGTTCTTCTCTTCTCTTTTAGCTCTTGACTCTTCAACTGGCTTTGACTTTTTGTGCATGTAGACTAGATGATGATTACAACCACCTAATATAGAAATATGGAAAACAATGCCAACTGAATTTCTTATTAAATATCTTATGTGTCCATGGGGTCGCAAGGGGTTGGACACGACTGAGTGACTTCACTTTCACTTTTCACTTTCATGCATTGGAGAAGGAAATGGCAGCCCACTCCAGTGTTCTTGCCTGGAGAATCCCAGGGACAGGAGAGACAGGGCTGCCGTCTATGGGGTCGCAGAGAGTCGGACATGACTGAAGCGATTTAGCAGCAGCAGCAGCATACATTATTGAATAAGTAAGTGAAATAGTCTTTAAAAATTAGTTTATCAAAACTCATTTGCATGTGTGTTTGTGCGTGTGTGTGTATTATATGCATATATGTGATTAAGAGAGATGAGAGAGCAGGACACTGAGGTCACGTTCCAGTCCCAGTTGTGAATTCTGCTTTAGAGCTTTGTGCTAATCAAGTCTTCATACCTCTGCTGCCTCCTTTCTGTGATGAGCAAATTACCCAGATCTTGGAAGAAAGGCAAGGGAAGATGCAAGGTTTTTTTTCAGTGTCACACTAGAGCTTGTGCAACAGGCTTATTCAAGGATTATTTTATTGTCTAAGTAAGGGATTTAGTGAATTACAACCCAGTAAGATCCAGACTAAGGCCTGTTTGTTCAGCCCACAAGTAAGGTTCAGACCAAGGCCTGTTTTTTCAGCCCCTGAGCTAAGTATGGAGTTTTTACATTTATATAAAGTTAAAAAAAAAAAGAAAACCAATATGAGACAGATTTTATATGGCATGCAAATACTAAAATATTTACTATCAGGCCTATAAAGGTATTTATATCTCTATGTATATAGATATTTATATCTCTCTGTATATATAGATAGGACTTCCCTGGTGGCTCAGACCGTAAAGCGTCTGCCTACAATGTGGGAGACCCGTGTTCAATCCCTGAGTTGGGAAGATCCATACTTTACAGAAAACGTATGCCAGTCCCTGCTCTGGGAGAATGAGCTATTTTTGATTTACTACTTACTATTAATCAGAATTTAGACTCAATATGGGTACATGATAACATGGATAAGTTGGCAATGAATTTTGTCCATTGGAGAAGCAATGGATTTGTGTCTGGTAGAAAAGATTATGGCTATAGGACCTCAATTAGTTTCACATATAGCTTTGTAATTACCTTTTAGCATCTCCAGTTGATTGTGAGTAGTTTAAGATCTCTCATTTGAGAAGACTTAACTATCCTCCATATTCCCTTATTAAGAAGTCAAATGATCTTGTCAGTATGTATTTATTTTATATTTGCATTTAAATGATATTTTCAACTCTTAGAAAGTTATGCTTTGATGATAAATGGGCCACCTCCATCTTTCCTATTTGGCTCTCAGTTCTCTCAGAATTTTAATACTTCAGTAAGTCTGTCAGTTTAGTGTCTCAGTCATATCGACTCTTTGAGCCCATGGACTGCACCATGCCAGGCTTCCCTATCTATCACCAACTCCCAGAGCTTGCTCAAACTCATGTCATCAAGTTGCTGAAGCCATCTAACCATCTTATCCTCTGTCGTCCCCTTCTCCTCCTACCTTCAATCTTTCCCAGCATCAGGGTCTTTGCTAATGAGTCCATTCTTTGCATTGGTGGCCAAAGTATGGGAATTTCAGCTTTAACATCAATTCTTCCAATGAATATTTAGGACTGACTTCCTTTAGGATTGACTGGTTTGATCTTCTTGAAGTCTAAGGGACTGTCCAGAGTCTTCTCCAACACCACAGTTCAAAAGCATCAATTCTTTGGCACTCAGCTTTCTTTATGGTCCAACTCTTGCATCCATACATGACTACTGGAAAAACCATAGCTTTGACCAGACGGACCTTTGCCGGTAAAGTAATGTCTCTGCTTTTTAATATGCTGTCTAGGTTGGTCATAGCTTTTCTTCCAAGGAGCAAGCGTTTTTTAATTTCATGGCTGCAGTCACCATCTGCCATGATTTTGGAGCCCAAGAAAATACAGTCTGTAACTATTCTCACTGTTTCCCCATCTATTTGCCATGAAATGATGGGACCAGATGCCATGGTCTCTGCTCTTTGAATGTTGACTTTTAAGCCAGCTTTTTCACTCTCCTGTTTCACTTTCATTAAGAGGCTCCTTAGTTCCTCTTCGGTTTTTGCCATAAGGGTGGTGTCATCTGCATATCTGAGGTTATTGTTATTTCTCCCTGCAATCTTGATTCCAGCTTGTGCTTCATCCAGCCCAGCATTCCGTCTGATGTACTCTGCATTTAAATTAAATAGTAGGGTGACACAGCCTTGACGTACTTCTTTCCCAGTTTAGAACCAGAAGGTTGTTCCATGTCTGGTTCTAACCATTGCTTCTTGACCTGCATACAGATTTCTCAGGAGGCAGATAAGATGATCTGGTATTCTCATCTCTTTAAGAATTTCTCCCAGTTTCTTGTGATCCACACAAAGTATTTGGCATAATACAACTTGATGTTGGACAACTATGTGTGGATTTTCTCCATCTTAAAACTCAGTCTGGGTGTTCTCTTAACAAAAATCCTATGAAGTCCTCTCTGAATTGTTCCACTTTCTCTATTTTTTTTTTAATGCACAGTCTGATTTCCACAGTATTGAATCATAGTTGCTAGTGCTCATCTCCTTGCTCAGATATGTTCGACTCTTTGGGATTCTCCAGGCAGGAATACTGGAGTGAGTAGCCATTCTCTTCTCCAGGGTATCAAACCCAGGTCACCGTCTGAGCCACTAGGGTAGACCTTATCAAGAGACAGTGATTTTTTTGTTGTTGTTTTTTAATGTAAGTTTTACTTATTATTGTTAATGCATTATTTGATTAAATAATACACAAACAAAATTGGTGCAGGAAGACAGAGTTGACTTAATGGAGACCACACTGAAACGTTCATGACATTGTACAGGAGGCGGTGATCAAGATCATTCCCAAGAAAAGCAAACGTAAAAAGGCAAAATGGTTGTCTGAGGAGCCATTATAAATAGTTGAGAAAAAAAGGGAAGTGAAAGGCAAAGGAGAAAAGGAAAGATATACTCATCTGAATGCAGAATTCCAAAGAACAGCAAGGAGAGATAAGAAAGCCTTCCTAAGTGATCAATGCAAAGAAATAGAGGAAAACAATAGAATGGGAAAGACTAGAATTTCTTCAAGAAAATTAGAGATACCAAGGGAACATTTCATGCAAAGATGGACACAATAAAGAGCAGAAATAGTATGGATCTAACAGAAACAGAAGATATTAAGAAGAGGTGGCAAGAATACACAGAAGAACTGTACAAAAAAGATCTTCATGACCCCGAAAACCATGATGGTGTGATCACTCACCTAGAGCCAGACATCTGGAATGTGAAGTCAAGTGGGCCTTAGGAAGCATCACTACGAACAAACTAGTGGAGGTGATGGAATTCCAGTTGAGCTATTTCAAATCCTAA
Source organism: Cervus canadensis (assembly GCF_019320065.1). Classification (NCBI taxonomy): domain Eukaryota; kingdom Metazoa; phylum Chordata; class Mammalia; order Artiodactyla; family Cervidae; genus Cervus; species Cervus canadensis. The sequence continues at coordinate 65,296,211 of NC_057398.1, read as the reverse complement.
AAGGTGATGCTGTGAAAGTGCTGCACTCAATATGCCAGCAAATTTGGAAAACTCAGCAGTGGCCCCAGGACTGGAAAAGGTCAGTTTTCATTCCAATCCCAAAGAAAGGCAATGTCAAAGAATGCTTAAATTACACACAATTGCATTCATTTCACACGCTAGCAAAGTAATGCTCAAAATTCTCCAAGCGAGGCGTCACCAGTTCATTTACCAAGAAATTCAAGATGTTCAGGCTGAATTTAGAAAAGGCAGAGGAACCAGAGATGAAATTGCCAACATCTGCTGAATCATAAAAAAAGCAAGAAAATTCCAGAAAAACATCTACTTCTGCTTTTTTGACTATGCCAAAGCCTTTGTGGATCACAACAAACTGTGGAAAGTTCTTAACGAGATGGGAATACTGATGGGAAGACCTTACCTGCCTCCTGAGAAATCTGTATGCAGGTAAAGAAGCAACAGTTAGAACCGGACATGGAACAAGAAGACTGGTTCCAAATTGGGAAAGGAGTACATCAAGGCTGTATATTGTCACCCTGTTTATTTAACTTATATGTAGAGTACATCATGTGAAATGCCAAGATGAATATAGCACAAGCTGGAATCAAGATTGCTGGGAGAAATATCAATAAACTCAGATATATAGATGATACCACTCTTATGGCAGAAAGCAAAGAGGAACTAAAGAGCCTCTGGATGAAAGTGAAAGAGGAGAGTGAAAAAGTTGGCTTAAAGCTCAACATTCAAAAAACTAAGATCATGGCATTTGGTCCCATCACTTCATGGCAAATAGATGGAGAAACAATGGAAACAGTGACAGACTTTAATTTCTGTCTGTCAGCAGATGGTGAGTGCAGCCATGAAGTTAAAAGATGCTTGCTCCTTGGAAGAAAAACTATGACCAACCTAGACAGCATATTAAAAAGCTGAGACATTACTTTGCCAACAAAGGCCTGTGTGGCAAACTATGGTTTTTCCAGTAGTCATGTTTGGATGTGAGAGTTGAATCATAAACAAGGCTGAGCCCTGAAGAATCGATGCTTTTGAACTGTGGTGTTGGAGAAGACTCTTGGGAGTCCCTTGGACTGCAAGGAGATCAAACCAGTCAATCCTTAAGGAAATCAGTCCTGAATATTCATTGGAAGGACTGATGCTGAAGCTGAAGCTCCAATACTTTTTCCACGTGATTCAAAAAACTGTCTCATTGGAAAATACCCTGGTGTTGGGAAAGATTGAATGCAGGAGGAGAAGTGGATGACTGAGTATGAGATGGTTGAATGGCATCACCGACTCGATGGACCTGAGTTTGAGTAAGCTCTGTGAGTTGGTGATGGACAAGGAAGTCTGGCATGCTGCACTCCATGAGGTCACAATAAGCGACTCAGCTGACGCTGACACTGAAAACTTTGAGAAGACTCAATAAAAATGAGTTGCTAGTTAATTGCTGTGCAGTTAAGTCTGGCTGAAGCAGTAGCCAGAGGCTGGCATGCTTGGCTGTCCCAGGCCTCTGCTTAGAATTACCCAGTTCTGAAAGCACCGGTGCTGCTTGTCAATCATCTCTGTTAAATGTGGACAACTTCATGTTTTCTGGTTCATAGTGACTAGAAAGCTTATTACCTTTTGCACAGTGACATTTTCTTCTGAGGTGTAGGTTTGGGCTAACAGGAGTCAGTTGGGGTTACAGCTCAGTTCTCTCGTAACTCACAGCCCACAGATGCAGAGTCACTGGGAAGGCATTGGCAAGGCGGCAGCAGAGGGCAGCCGGTGCGCCTGTTGCTCTAAATAGCTGGCCTCGTCTGTACCCGAGGTCAGAAAATGTAGGGAACCACTGTAAATATTCTGAGTGATGACTGCACTAGACTGGGCTCCCATACTCGGAAAGTTAAAAATCTGCAAGAATTCGTATACTGGGGCTATTTAAGTTCTCATTCACTTTCAAGAAACTAGAACTGTAATTTGAAGAACTTTTATGGTGGATGTGAATTCAAAAGACAGAGGTGATAAGCTGAAGTTAAAAATCATAGATTCATACTCAGAGAAAAATGTTTTAGATATTACTTATCTACTTATTTATGTTTATGTCTCCCCACTTTAACTGGTTCTGATCTTGTTGAACAAGAGGACTAGCAGTCAAATAAGGAGCTTAAAAAGCATAAAGGTATCTGAGCAGGTATTTTGATAATCTCTGAGGTTTAAAAAAAAAGATCTGAGCTTATGAAAATTACATAGCTTCTGCCTTTATGGGAGATTTTGGACTATTATCAACTCTCATGGAATATTTAACAAGATATCAATATACTGTTATTCAACAAACCTAAAACCATCATGTGCCCTCTAGGTATCAGTGTCTTGCTCACAAAAGCTGGATACACTAGTGGATGTTTTTTTAATATGAATATGGATATAAATTATAATACATGACTCATACCCTAATAAAGGTACAGATTAGGTTCATCTAGTGAGTCTGGATTCAGGTTAAATGGATAGAGTGGCATCAAGCGTCACAAAAGGCCTCTCGGAATGGAGTCAAAAGACCAGAGCATTTAACCAGGTTGTCCAGGAGGTGATATTTCTGACCAAGGGAGCAATGGATATAAATACCCAAACATGGTGTAATCAACTGTAATGATTTAGTATTACCTGGATGTAGGATAGTATAGAGAAGAGGGGTAGATAGTACATCAGAGATTAGGCTCAAAAATCAGGAACTATGAAGACACTTATATGCCAGACCAAAAAGTTTGGAGATTATCCTATGTGTGAGTGTCCATTAAAGGTTTAGGCAAGAGAGTGACTTGATAGGATTTTTCGTTCAGAAGACTCTCTGCAGAACACAAAAGTGAGTCACGGTGAACTAAGACTGGCAAAGTGGGTGCCAGTTAGATGGCTGTTGGAAAGGTAGAAAAAATGATGCGGCTCTGATTTATAGCAGTGACAGTGCTGATGAAAATAAAGTAAATAGGTAGCACTTGTCAAGTAATTGGGTCTGAGATCAAAAGAAAAATGCCAAAATGACTCCTTAATTTTAGACTCATAAATATACTGTTACGGTCTTTCAGCATTGACTTAAGAAATGTTCGTTTATGTTTCAGGGCAAATGATTCCATTTTAATTACCGAATGAGAAAATAAATATATTTTGCTTATAGTTGGCCTCTTTTTTCAGTTATTAATTTAGAAAATATATATAATTCTATTAATATTTACTTGCATTTTTTTGAGGCAAATGGAGGTATTATGAAATACAGTTTATTTGAGCTTAAAAATAACCAATTGAAATAAGTAATGCATTCTTTCAAAAGGTAGAAGCAGAGTTTATAAGCGGGTATATGTATGTGTTTGTAGATACATATAACCTTAGAGTTTTCAATGAAGTTCTAAATTTACTTCAAGCCATTGTGCAATGATACTTTTTACTCTTCATTGACTTCTACCACTTAATATAAAAACTACATTTGGGAGAATGGCTTTTATCTGGCTTAAAACATATTGAGTTTTCAATCAATCTTTAACCTTCTGTTGTTGGGGCTTATTTACTTTTTATAAAAGACCACTTCTAGCAAAAAATAAAATCCTATAAAAGAGTTTATAGAATTTTTGACAATAAGCATGCTTTTAAAGCAAATTTTTAATAGTTCAATCATAAACTCAACATTTAAATCTCCCTCAATGTACTATTGGTTTTTAATAATGGATTTTGGTATGATCCCAAAAAAAGATTCATGTTCAGGTATTAAACAAATACTGCTTTGAAAGATGAATTTCAAAATATATTTTTCTCTATTACATAATAGGAATTTCCTCTGTCTTTTATGTTTATAAACAGTAATGAAAACCAGTTTTGTGGTTTTGATTCCTAATTATCTCTTTGTGGTAAATACAATGTATTTGGAAAGTAGAACAAAACAATAATTCAAAGGCATCACTCACAAAAATATTTACTTTTTAAAGAAAATATTGACTTTTTAAAACCTAAACTGATATTTTAAAAATAAGATAGTTTAATTAAAATAGATGAAACAATTATAAGAATATTTAATATAACCTATATTATGAAACACTTTTTTCTTATCAGTTTTTAAAAGGCACCAGATATTTATAATATTTTATATCCTAGCCAACTCTTGAGGAGGGCATGGCAACCCTCTCCAGTATTCTTGCCTGGAGAATCCCCATGGACAGAGGAGCCCGGGCGGGCTGCAGCCCACGGGGTCGCAAAGAGTCAGGCATGACTGAGCGACTAAGCACAGCACAGCACATCATTTATAAAATTAATTTACAATTTATTTTCCCTAATGCACAAAATGAGTAGAAGTTTCAGAATAAGGAAACTATACCATATTTGTTAAAAATTTACTACTTCAAAATTCTTATTTGTAAAAATGTAAGTTGATGAAATATCTTATGTGAGATATCCAGGAATAACTAAACAATCATCACCTCAGGGAAAAATGTAAACTCAAGAAGATAGGTTTCTTTGTCCAGAAATATTCATTGCTGACTTCAATCTGGATATAACACAAGGCATAAATATTCAATGGCTAAACAATAAGCCAATTAAACTTTTTTTTTCTATTAGGCATCCAATCCTATTTTTGTATCTTAAATGAAATGAGAGAAAAATTATGTTTCTTGGAGAAATGAGGTTATTGTTAGAAATGTTATTTTCCCACCTTCTATTTGTTATACTTGAAAACACACTAATATCTATCCACATATTATTATAATTAATTATGCATATATATTTTACATTCAAATGTACACTATAAATAGTAATTTTAATAAAACATATAAAATTCCTCTGAAGTGGCATAGCTAAAGTAAGTAGTTTTTCTTTAAAATTCATTCCCCATGCTTCCCCATTAACATGCAAAGACAAATCTGACAAAACATTCAGAGGAACACAGAGTGAGTGCCCTTTATTCACATAATAATTGATTACTGCTGTGACAACATCCCACCTTTTTCACATAGTTGTGAAAAGAGTTCATTTTAAATTAATTGGCATCACCATGAAATAAATTATAAAACTGTGTAGTTGGGAAGAAAATCAGGCCCACATAAGATATAATTGGGAGAAATTGATACAAGGATTGTGTGGGCGAATGTTAGAAATGGAGTTTTTGCATAAGAAATAAATGTATGAAGCCTATGATACTGAGACCAGATTGTTTTTGTTTTTAAAGAGAATTTCCTCTCTTTAAAAAATGAATCTCTTTGGATTGTGTAGTCCATGGGATCACAAAGAGTCGGACATGACTGAGCGACTTTCACTTAGTTATCTAACAATGATTATTATTATTGATTACTTATTTTAGGACATGGCTTGTATAATTCAGCAGCTTAGCTGATCAGCTTCCATTTAAATGAAAGGAAAGGTCCATTTAATCTAAACTTCAAGTCCTAGATAATAGATTTGAATGTTTCTTGAAATATTGGAAAATAAATCTAGACTATTCTCCAAAGTTATGGGCCAGGATGCTACTGTTTGTTTAGAAGCCAAGATGATATTAAGCTCATTAGAAAGATATTGGAAAGGAAACAAAATAACATTTTTCTTTGCTTTTATTATATCGATATGTATGCTCATTGGGAATATTATGAATACATACATAATAACTACACCACACAAAATTTGAAACACTATATAAACAATGAAGGTGAATAGAATGAGTTCTATATAAACACAGAATGAAAAGAAAGTTTGGGGAAAGAAATTTGACAGTAGCTCATGTTTGTAATGCCCAAAAGATTTCAGTTGTTTATAACATAGTATTAGTATAAAAAATGTTGATTATATTTTGAGGTTGAAAGAGATACTTCCTAAGCAAGTATTTGCATAAACTTACAGTCTTCCCAGTTGGTGCAGTGGTAAAGAATCTGCCTGCCAATGCAGGAAACTCAAGAGGCGTGGGTTTGATCTCTATGTTGGGAAGAGCCCCTGGAGAAGGGAATGGCTACTCACTCCAGTGTTCTTGCCTGGATAATTCCATGGACACAGGCGCTGGTGGGTCACAGTCCATGGGGCTTGCAAAGAGTTGGACATAACTGAGCAACTTTCACACACATAGTAAAAACTATCAGAAAATGGAAAACACTAGGCTTAGGAAAACTCTTCTTATAATTTGAAGATCATATCTATGTCACTATTCTATTACTGCTTAACTGCTTAGTTTAGTTTTTAATATAAGTAATTCTTTTCTTAAAGCTGATGTAAATATTTTTAGAAAATGGCATTAAACAATGGTTGAATATTTAAAGATGTTACTGGGAATGTTAATGATGTTATTCATTTTTTGGCAAATTAACCTTTTATCTAAAAATCCCATCCATAAAATCACTCATCAGCGATAACTGATGAATAAAGTAGCGTATGGAGTAAAAGAGACCTACAGAGAACAATGTATCAAAGATAAAGGTCTGATATTTTACCAAAATTCATCACTACTAAGTGTTACAAATACCTGAAAACTGATTGATTTTATTCCCCAAACTGGCAATTTTCTTTTCTAAGTCAGAAAACCTTTAATTATAGTTGAGGAGGTAAGGGGAAAGGATTGCTATTGAGGGCCTTTGACTGGAGTCTGTGAGAGGTGATTCAACACCCAGTTTTTTAACAGATCTTATTGACACCTACTGCATTTTTACCCACCACCCACCGTCTGCTTCTGGGTGGGGAAAGTCTGACTTGTGACTGCCTGTGCATTCTTAGAGAAAGCCTGAGGCCGTCACTGAACAGGAAGGAATTTGCAAACTGACTGTAAAAGGACAGTTTGCATGTTCAACGAAAGGAAAGGGTGCCTCAGTATTTGAGGTTGAGCAGGATAGTAGATTTCTGGCATCAGCAAAGTCCTAATGGGAAGGACGCTGCTCTGCTCTTGTGGGAACAAGGCGCTGGTTGTGGCCCATGAGGAAAGCACTCTTCCTACCAGCTCTGCCTCTTAGCAGCATGTGGCCTAGGAAATAACCATGGTCATGGTTTTTCATGTCTAAAAGGAGGGATGTGATTTTAATTTCTACTTTAAAGTTTTCTTTTTCTGTCTCTAGGAGTAATTTTTAAATTTCCTCTTTAAATACAGGCTAAATGAAGGTTGGGTCCTTCCAGACAAATGTTGCAGAGTATATATAGCTCTTTTTCATTAAGTGCCGCTTAAGGAACACTGAATATTCACAATCAGTGTTCATTATGTTTTCCTTTAAAGAATTTGCAAGTATCCAGGGAACACTCCATTTGCATGTGTTTAAATGTTTATTTTTCAAGGCAAAGAGGAGATAGAATTTTGTTTATCAAATGAATAGCCTGTGGAAGCATAAAACAAATCCTACTATTTTTCCTCCATTTTCTAATGTTCAAATAATCTGCAAAATAGACCTATCAACAAAGTTAAGTAAATCTGTGAAAATAAAATGGAAACATGGAAGATCTATTGAATCTTTATAGCTTCTCATACTGACATTAAAATAATCAAAATTATCATGGAATATTTACACATAGTGGAGTAGGAAATGGCAATCCACTCCAGCACTCTTGCCTGGAAAATCCCATGGACAGAGGAGCCTGGTGGATCACAGTCCATGAATTGCAGAGTTGGTCAAAACTGAGGACATTTACATGTAGAAAGAGTGCGATGTAGGAATATCTCAAAAGAAATGCATTTTGAAATCTCTTTGAGTTCTATAAACACGTTACAGTGCTGAAGGAGTGAATGCTTAACTCCATACTTATTTGAGCAGATAACGTTGCAGTAATCTTTTACTTTATGGGATAGGTACTGCCGTGCAGCTCATCATATATGCACTTATCCATCCTCTTTATTCCTCCTCTTTCCTTTATATTTTTATTGAGCTAAGAAAGTCAATCCTTCCCACCCACAAGGCCCATTCCATACATGACTGTGTGATGCCGCAGAATTAAACTAAGTGATCTGTTTTGACAGTTTAATCAATGGCATATATGTATATATGTGCCATTTTTTCTTTGTCATTAATCAGAGGGCCATAGCAGTTTAGATAACCACTGCATCATTATGTAGGAGATGCTGGTTGCAAAGAAATAGTTGATATACTAAATGAAGTGTTTTGGTTCAGAATTTCTCTTTTTACAAAAGTGAAGTTTTGAATAATGCAAATGGTATTTAAAATCATCTGTATGATGCTAAACAGTTTCCCATGCAGCAACATGAAGATATATAGTTTCCTGAATTTATGTCATGAGAATATCCACTTATGGTTTAAGAGTGTATTATATCTCCATAAACTTCCTTTGTACTCTCCCAGTAAGAGATTTTTTAAGTACCTGATAAAAGAAACACATTCTAAACCAGTGACTTAAACATTCAGGCTTCAGGTATAACATATTATTTTTCTATTGAAGTAAAGCTTGTTTTCTAAATCCTAAAAAAACTTACACTGTGTTTGTATATTTAAAACATTCTAGCCTTGAAGTTTATCGATCGAGCTGATCTATCCTATCACTTCTTTCCCCGCAATTATAATCTGATTGTTAGTTTGTCATTTACCTTCTTTACAAGAAAGGGAGCCATTTTTTATGATTTCCAATCTCTTTGCTATTTACCAGTTTCTTATAAATCTCTGACTTTAGAAATCGAGGAAAAGAATCCTTGGCCATCAGACTATAGATTAACTTCTGAGCTTCATCAAAACATTTGATAGTTGGTTCTGCAATATTCTTTGAGATGAGGTCCCTGGTACTGAAGTCAATGTTAATCTGTGGAAATAAATTGCATCACATTAGACTAGTTTAATAAAGACTGCATGGTCTATACAGATGGGAGATCCACATATGATTTGAAATTTTTTAAGCATAAAGTTAATCTTATACAAAACAGCGGAAAGGTCACACGTTCATTTTCTGAGATGCAGAACACATGCTTGGTTTAATTACTTTACCTAGGTTGAGAGGGTTGGCATTGACAGAAAACAGAGGTCAAACCTTATTTTGAGATTATAAAAAATGACAAAGGAGATGCATATAAGATTTTTTGTGACTTTACATTCTTTTTGCTTACCATCTTTTATTTCTTTCTAGTACTTTGGCCTTAATATCTGAATTGTTCTTCTATAGGCAGAGCAGTAATTAGAATTTACTAAGCTGGCCTTCACCAGCACATTCCCATTCTCCATAGCTCCCGGTGTTGTTTCTCATAATCTTGCTTTTCATCCTAAATTGTGTTTCTTTTTGTTTGCCAAAATGGACCAACTAACACTCTACCCCTGTTCACAGAACACCATGCCTCCCAAGGAACGTACACACATCTGCATGTGTGTATGTATATTCTTGCCCCCTTAGCACTACCACAAGTAAGCATTCTCAGCAAGGTCTAATAGAGATCTATTATATTGGAACACACCACACCTGCAAATACATAAATGCCCCAAACCTCATGGAAATTCTTGTCCAGTTCTACCCATTTCCAGGATGCTTTCTGAGATGCAGAAAATTTCACATCCAAGTTTTTTCACTTAAACTGAAAATATTCATGAATTATCAAAGAGATGTGAATCTTAAAACTCAAAGCTCACCAAAGGCAGGTTCTGCTGCTGCTATAATAGGCAGTCGATAAACATTTGTCAATTAGAATTATGTCTCTTGGCAAAATGAGGGAGACCAAAATGCTAGAAATTGGGGGTCTGGTAAAAACCTAGAAATGACAATTTATGTTCGTTGAATTGAAGTTAAAAGATAGGCAGACAGACCTTCAATCAAATTTCTTAGCTACTTACTTGCTGTTCATATGAGTAAAGCAAGTTTTACAGTTTCCTTCAACTTTCTATTTCCATGGGGTAAAAAAGGATAATAATAATGTCTTGAAGTCTTTGAAGGGCTAAATGAGACAAGCAATATCAAATTATTTCAACATTATTATTCTCATGAAAAGAACAAAAGAAAAAATTTTATTTTGAAAAGAATCATCAAAGGCCCCTATTTGCTCACTGATATTTTCTTTCTTAGGGATTTCGGCTACTTGGGGATTCAGATTACATTGTGTTTTTATTTCTTTGATTATCCTCTCAGGTCCTGCATCAAAGTTCCAGATGAAATTATGTAAAGTCCTCCAAGGCCTCAAAATCTGCAATCAATTTCTGCTTCTTTACACAGAAAGATGATGTGGAGTAGTGGTAAGGTTATAGGATAGTTTTCCAATCTATGTTCTAATGCTTATGACCTTGGTGACCTGGGTGACCAAAGTAGTTTTCACCTTTAAGCCCAGTCATTCTTGACTGAGTTGTTATAAGAATTAAAGTGAGATGATCCATATAATCATTGTTTACACAAATATTTATGAGTTTGTTATGTGCCAGTTGCTTTCTATATTTGGAGAAAGTACTATATGTTTTCTATACAGTGTAATTTTAGATTTACATTAGAAAGAATGAGAAGGAGCCAGTTCTCTAAGAATCTGAGGAAGAACGTTTCTGGCAAAAAAAAAAAAAAAATTCAGAGTCCTCAAGGCAGGAACGAATTGGTGATGTTCTGAAAAGCCTCTGTGTCTGCGTGGTGGGGGCACGGGGGGTGATAAAGTTCCCGTGGGGAGGGAGATTGGGAGAGGAGGCACACAGGTCAAGTCTTGTAGGATTTATCTGCTGTGGTAAAGGGTTCCTATCTTTCTACTAGAGGCAGTGGGAAGACGCAGAAGTGTTTTTGAACAGGGAGATGACATGATATCATGTCATGAACCTGATATAGTTCCTGATTCCCATAGTGGGAATAAAGAATAGTGGGTATTATCAAGATTCCGTAGGGCTTGCTCAACATATAGTGAAATCTTTTTCATATCCTATCTTGTGTTGCTAGGGTATGAGATTATACATGTGCTGTTAATTCTTCAATGGTGTCGTCTGCAATTTATTTAACTTTATATCCCCCTTAATGGTAAATATACCAAGGTAACTCCTTTAGGCATTCATTCATTGGGCGAGTTTTCACTGATAGCAGGGACAGTGCGTGCAGAGTACTGTCTTATTATTTTATTCAGAACTGAACATCTGCAGTAGCTCCATACTCCCTATTTTAAATGCCCAAAGCCCTGATCTTGGCATTCATGACCAAGACAATATTGTCCAAACCTAGATACTTTTTCTCCTCTCTGTGCCCTGTGTTCACTGACCCTCAAATTTCTTATATTTTGTTGCTCTTGTTGTTCAGTTGCTAAGTAGTATCTGAATCTTTGTAACTCCTTGGACTGCAGTATGCCAGGCTTCTCTGTCTTCTACTATCTCCCAGAGTTTGCTCAAGTTCATGTACATTGTTACCAGTGAATATTTTCCCTCACCATCTCAGGCTAGCTGAAACCCACTTCTCATCTAAGTCTTTCACAGTCTTTTATGTCCTTAGAGTGAAAGTCACTCTGTTGTGTCCAATTCTTTGTGACCCTGTGGACTGTAACCTCTGTCCATGGAATTCTCCAGGCAAGAATACTGGAGTGGGTAGCCATTCTCTTCTCCAGGGGATCTTCCCAACTGAAGGATCAAACCTGTGTTTCCTGCATTACAAGAAGACTCTTATCATCTGAGCTACCAGGAAAGCTCTTATGTCCTTAAAGTTATATTCAAATAACATCTGCTTTGTAAGGTTTACCTTTTCTGATCTGTGAAGGGACTTTGTGTTTTTTAAATTATATTTAATTTTGCCTATCCTTCACTATGCCTTGCGTAGTGTGAGGATTCAATACACGTGTGTTGTGTAAGCAGCTTCTACATTTGTTAAAAATCATGGTAAATTTTAAGCAGAACTATTCATTTCAATATATTACTGATAATTAACATTATTTGTTCAAATATACTAAATTTGTACTTCTGACTTCCCCTCTCACTTTTCTGATTTGCCTGTTTTCCTACCAATAAGCTGCCAACATCAGCTATAGATATCTAAGTGATGGGCAGAGACACTGTTCCCAGGAGATAATCAGTAGTCTTAGGAAGATGTGTCTTGGCAATTCATTTTAATGTCAGTGACAAAATAGCACACCCACATGTTTTTATAAATGTCATTATTTTTCTCCAAGTTGTTCAAGCTGGAAACTTAAGAATCATCTCTGACAACTCTTTTTTCCCTCTGATCTCTCTCTCTATCTATATATATATAACTTTCCTTACTCACTTTTTCTTTTGTAATTTCACAATGCTCCTTTTATTTCTCACTCCTTCAGTTCAGTCGTTAGTCATGTCCAGCTCTTTGTGACCTCATGGACTGCAGCACCCCAGGCTTCCCTGTCCTTCACCAACTCCCAGAGCTCGCTCAAACTCTAGTCCATTGAGTCAGTGATGCCATCCAACCATCTCATCCTCTGTCGTCCCCTTCTCCTCCTGCCTTCAATCTTTCTCAGCATTAGGATCTTTTTCAATGAGTCAGTTCTTTGCATCAGGTGGCCAAAATATTGGAGCTTCAGCTTTAGCATCAGCTCTTCCAATACTCATTGGACTTCCAATACTCAGGACTGACTTCCTTTAGGATTGACTGGTTGGATCTCCTTGCTGTCCAAGGGACTCTCAAGAGTCTTCTCCAACACCACAGTTCAAAAGCATCAATTCTTTGGTGCTCAGCTTTCTTTATAGTCCAACTCTTACATCCATACATGACTACTGGAAAAACCATAGTTTTGACTAGACAGACCTTTACTGGCAAAGTAATGTCTCTGCTTTTTAATATGCTGTCTAGATTGGTCATAGCTTTTCTTCCAAGGAGCAAGCATCTTTTAATTTCATGGTTTCAGTCACCATCTGTAGTGTTTTTGGAGCCCAAGAAAATAAAGTCTGTCACTGTTTCCATTGTTTCCCCATCTATTTGCCATGAAGTGATGGGACTGGATGCCATGATCTTAGTTTTTTGAATGTTGAGCTTTAAGCCAACTTTTTCGCTCTCCTCCTTCAGTTTCACCAAGAGGCTCTTTAGTTCTTTGCTTTCTGCCATAAGGGTGGTGTCATCTGCATATCTGAAGTTATTGATATTTCTCCCTGCAATCTTGATTCCAGCTTGTGCTTCATTGAGCCCAGCATTTCACATGATGTACTCTGCATCTAAATTAAATAAGCAGGGTGACAATGTACAGCCTTGACGTACTCCTTTCCAATTTGGAACCAGTCCGTTGTTCCATGTCCATTTCTAACTATTGCTTCTTGAACTGTGTACAAATTTCTCAAGAGGCAGGTAAGGTGGTCTGGTATTCCCATCTCTTTAAGAATTTCCCACAGTTTGTTGTGATCCACATAGTCAAAGGCTTTGGCATTTTCAATAAAGCAGAAGTAGATGTTTTTCTGGAACTCTCTTGTTTTTTCTATGACCCAATGGATGTTGACAATTTGATCTCAGGCTCCCTCTGCCTTTATGAAATCCACTCCTATCTCTCCAGTTTATTTATTTTTTTTATCTAGTTTATCTTTCTCATGCCTATCTTTCCATTTTAATCTTGTATAACATAATGTCTTTCTTAAACCATGGAATTTTTCTCTTACTTGATACCTCCCCTTGTACACACAGTGGACAGCATTACTATGCCAACTTCACCAAAATATCACTTTCATTGTATGAATGTTCAGTCGACAACCATTAGTTTCTATAATATAAAATTTAAACATGTTACCCTTGCATTTGAGCTTCCTCATACCTGGACTTCAAATGTTGTTTTGAAATTACCTCCTACTTATCTTTGGTGACATCCAGAGATGAACAGAAGTTCATATACTTTCTGTTCCCGGAGTGAATTTTCTCTCTGAAGCTCTTGTTTATGCTGTTTTACCGTCTAAAATCCCTCTCTCCTCCACAACTTTATTCTGTACAGATTTTCCTCAATCCTTTATAATTTAGCTGAAGTTGAATATCCTCCAAGAACCCTTTCTTGATTACATAAAGAATGTCACTATAATTTCCTTATCCTCATACATTATTTTGATTTAAAAATCCTAAGAAATTTGATTTCTTGCTTAAATAGATTTGGACACAGTGGCTTCTGTTAATGATAAGTATTCAGTCTGATAATCACAGAAGAAAATTTGTTACTACAAAGGGAATTCAGTAGTTTGTGGCATGGAATTAACTTGTCTTTTATCTGCTATCTTTCCCTGTTTCTTTCACTGATTCTTTTTTCTCTACATGTCCCTCAACATACAAGCAGAGGAGTCATGCATCACCTAAGTTCCGTGCCAAGTCTTCTCTCCCTGGATTATTTTCCTTGTTAATTTTGTCTTCTCCTGTTTCAAAAAATTTAAGCAATGACATTATCTCTAAAATAATCTTTAGGATATTTAAAGAAGATTACTTTAACTGTAAATAATAAGTTAATATTCATCAAATATTACTACTGTTGTGCTGAGTCTTTATATGGCTACTGTATGTCACACACACATACCCATAAGATGGATAGTATTATTATCCCTGTTTTTCTTTAATAAAAAAAGACCTCATCTGAAAAAGTGGTTGTTTTATAGTAAATTTCTATAATTTATTCATTTAAATTATTTCATTGAATGGGTACTTAAGAATTGTGTTAAGATCTGACCATATAAAAACAATTAAGTTGAAAGTCAATCAAGAAGACAGATTTTGGGAAAGGAATTCAAAGGGAAGAAGCTACTTTCTTAAAAAAAAAATCTTTCTGAAAGAAATGAGGTTGTAAGCTGATCATCAAGGTATTATTATGAGTATAGAAGATTATGGAATGGACCTGGGAGGGGAAACTGGAAAAAGCTCATCAGGTTTTCAGGTGGAAAAGGGCAACAGCCTGAAAAGGCATAAAGGTCCATATCACACAGACTTTTACAGGTCTTCTTAAATAATTTTTAATTAACTTGAAAGCAACAAGAAGAATTTTAAGTAAGGTACTAATGTAAACACATGTGCTTGAAAAAACATGTTACTGGCTGCTATGTGATATAATGACTAGTTGTGGATAAAGGGGAGAAAAATTAGTAGGTCATACCAGAAATTCAGGTTGTTAGTCATGGTGGATTAGGCTGGGTCATTTCACAGAGAATGGAGGGAAATGTATAGATTTCAGAGATACTTAGAATGTAGAATAGATGAAGCCTGCAACTGAATATTTATGAAGTGGGATAAGGAACAACATTTTTAAGAATGAATGGATTTTAGAAATATTCTGAAGAATGAGATGACAAAGTGTCAATGGATTGGATATGGCACTGAAGAGAAGAACCAAGGATGAGTATCAATTATTCAGCCAGAGCAAAAAGAATGGAGTTGCCATTCACTGAGACACAGAGACTCAGAAGAAAAGTTTGAGGCGAAAATAAGGACTCAGATTTGTAGTGAAGGTTGAGATGCCCTTTTAGAGCTGAGACTGGAAGAGATCCCCCGAGGAGTAAATGCAGGCAGAAAATAAATGACGACCACCTCCCCTCAAGATAGTGTGTGCTGGGCTATGGGTAGGAATGCAAAAGAAATTGGTAAAGAATTGTCAGTAAGAGAGGAAGAA
Organism: Cervus canadensis; assembly: GCF_019320065.1. Classification (NCBI taxonomy): domain Eukaryota; kingdom Metazoa; phylum Chordata; class Mammalia; order Artiodactyla; family Cervidae; genus Cervus; species Cervus canadensis. The sequence continues at coordinate 65,280,766 of NC_057398.1, read as the reverse complement.
ATTAAGTACAGGATGCCAACTGAAGTTAATATTTCGGTTAAGAGAGGGTGATACGTGTTGTTAAACGGTCCCAAGGAGTCGGTCTAAATAAGATTTAAAAAAAAAAAAAAGAAAAAAAAAAATAAGGTTTGAGTGTAGTCTACCCACAGTGCCCTATCTTCTCTTCTTGAGTCCCCTGAAATTTTAGTATCAAGACAAAAGTGAAAATATTCAGCCTAGCATATATTCTGATACATACATTCCTTTAACATGATCACTTTGAGGTTCATGTCTGCCAACTACACCTCCAATTATGCTCTCATCTCAAGTTTGATGTTTGGCTAAGTTGTTGTATCAATTGCTATCTCAAAAAGTGAGCACAGAGGAGATACTGATCTTGGAGTAGATTGAAAGCAGGCACCCTATCAGCAGGTAACCCTATAGAGATGCAGGCCTCCCGACTGTGTGGACCTGAGGCCCTCCTGAGCTGCTTGGGCCTTGGGAGAAGCTTAGACTCAGCCGAGCAGCTCAGATTAGTAGGTCCAGAGCAGGAGCTGAATGGCATATCGATTGATGAAATAAACAGAGTTATATCTATATTATTTACTCATGGGAATAGTCACTTGCATTTTTGTTTCTATGGATACACTTAAGTTTCAAGGATGCTGAGAAATACATTTAATTTGCTTATTTTTCCAAAGGTCACGGATTATCTTAGCTCTCTGAGACTGCTGCACTGCCAATCTCAGAAAACAAGACAGAGGCTTGTGATTCTCACAGAATGACAGCTGAGATGTCATCGCAAGTGTTTAGCGACTTTTAAATCCTGTCATTTTTGAAAAGGCCTTGACACAGCTGACATTGACAGCAATCCATTGCATTAAAATGAGTGCCTCTGACTGGTGTTTGCATTGTTGTTTAAAAAGCGATTTTATTATAATGAGCCAGGGATATTTTAATGCTCAGGTGATTTTGATAACTGCAAGTTATGCAAGCCAAGTCCTCTTTTCTATGACAGCAGTTTTAAGTTCTTTTGGCTTCCAACAAATTATTGTAGCAGGAAGAATGCATTTGAAACTGTACCTTTTGGCTTTCCTGTGACCCTAAACTGTGCTTTATATATTTTTACATAATTTGAATGAAAAGTTCTCAGTCAAGCTCTCACATTCAAATGAGATTGCCTTCCCCTCATTTAGAATGTATGGTGTAGCAGGAGATGGTCATTATGCAAAGAGTGTGTGCATGCATATGGAAAGCGCCTTACTCAAATGGGGCAGGCAGCCACCTCAACCTCATTCACTGCCACGCTGAAAAATTACTATTCAAATTAAAGTTGCCTATAATCATGTTTTTGGCTACATAATTCTGTTTAATCACCGCTAACACCTCTAGTATTACTTCATTTTTGGCATCATTAAAGGCACACGAATATCCTGAGGTATATTCTCAAGGGTTACTGTGAAAGTTGAGAATAGCCAAGTTTATAACATTGAGAGGGAATCCATTCTGCACAGGAGTGTATCCTTTGTCACAGTTGGTTTTTAAAGACAGAAATAAGTGACATGAGTTGGGATACGCACTGACACCTTAAATTGGACAAGAGAAATGAAAAAAAAAATCAAACATATGCAATCAATGTATAAAAGCTTGAAGGATACGGATTGCTAAAAATAGATGGAAGGAGCAAGTGCTATCTGGAGCAGGCAACAGAGAATAGGATGGGCAGGTTTCCTTGACGAACCCCGACATGGTGATCCAAGATTAAGTGGCACAGGGATGTGTGCAAATTCAAAGAGCATTTTGTTTTAGAGTTGAAAGGCAGCAGTCATTTTTTCAGAGGGCCAAAATGATACTGCAGGCTACTAAATGAGATACTCCTGCCACTTTTATTGCTTTACAGTTTAAGAAGTTATACAAAATAGAGAGAATATGAGAAAAGAAACACAGCTTCTGACAGAAAGGAAGATAGACTCTATGTGACGAGATAGTTTTCTGCTTTCACCTTTAGTGTAAACACCAAGGTTCCCAGGCTGTGTTGTGAACATTGAAAATATGTAGTAGATCTAGAGGAAGGAAATTAAAATGTAAAAGCAGGGGCAGAAGACCTCCCTCCTCAGGATCTGTGTATCGTAATGACTGCAGGACTCATCATTTTCCTCTCTAAGCCTCAGTTCATTTTTCACCTTTACAAGGTGGATGATTGTAGTGCCTAAGAGAGAGCATGGTGATCAAGTCAGATAGTCCACATAAAAGCCCTGGGCAAGTGTGCAGCTTAGGGTTTCTTTATCTCTGCTTTTCTTCCTTTCGTCCTCCCCCTCCCCATCCTCTTCTTTCTCTGTCTCTCTCTATCTCTTCCTTTTTAAGAGATCCCTTGAGTTGAAGAGGAAATAAATAGAGATGCGGAAATCACTAGGATTCAGAAGATGCTCTTGGCTCCACATACTCTCTGAGGCACCCAGAACTAGGCTTCTTCCTCTACTGGGCCAGCCTTTTAGACACCAGCTGGTGCCCTGCTAGACTCTTCTTCCGTTTCCTCTCCTATCATCCTTCCGTCCTTCCATTTTGTCTTATTTCCTTCTATACTCACATCTCTGATCAAAGCTCACTAATTACTTCCTTTGAGATACATTTCCTGATCCCTTAGACTTGGATTTTTCCAGTTACAGTGACCATATTACCTGTATTTCCCTATCACAACATCCATGAATGTTTATTCTAATTTTTTTTTTAAACTAGAGTCTTCCCACCAAGATGGTTAGCTTTATTTTATTCAGAGACTCTTTTTTCATAGCTTGCATCAGCATGGTGCTTGGTACGTAACAGCCCGCTAACTATTGATAAGTGTACAAAAACTTAGTAAATTAATAAATAAGCAAACATTTTATCTGGTGGTGATTTTATAGTTCGGGGGTGCTGTTGACAAGCAGCAACTTGTGGGTCAGGACCAAGACTCAAAATAACATCAGCTCATTGGGGAAGTAACACTTAAAAACGCAAAGAGGAAAGTGTTAGTTGCTCAGTCATGCCCAGCTCCTTGCAACCCCACAGACTGTAACTCACCAGGCTCCTCGGTCCATGGGATTCTCTGGGCAAGAATACTGGAGTGGCTTGCCTGTCCCTTCTCCAGGGGATCTTTCCAACCCAGGGATTGAACCGAGGTTTCCCACATTGCAGGCAGATTCTTTACCATTTTGAGAAAATAGGAATATAAAATGGAGGATACAAAACTGGCATTTTGAGAATATCAAGAAATGCCTATAGTGCCATGGGGTTCTCTCTGCCAAGAATTCAGAGGTCTATCTTTTCCCTCAGGATTATAAAACTAACCTTACTTTTGTGTGGGAGGGGAGGGGTGTACCATGTGGCTTGTGGGATTTTAGTTCCCTGATCAGAGCTCCAACCCCAAGCCCTCGGCAGTGAGAGTGCAGAGTCCTAACCACTGGAAGACCGCCAAGGAATTCTCAAAATTAACCTTATTTAAAATAGAGGCATGGCTTCCCTCGTGGTTCGGACGTAAATAATCCTCCTGCCAATGCAGGAGACAGGTTCGATCCATAATCTGGGAAGATCCTTCATGCCTCAGAGAAACTAAGCCCCTGCACCACAGGTACTGAAACCCACCTGTCCTTGAGCCTGTGCTCTGTAGCAAGAGAAGCCACCGCAGGGAGAAGCCCACACACCACAGCTAGAGAGTAGTCCCCATCACGCCAAAACTCGAGAAGTCTCTGCAGAAGTGAAGACCCAGCAGAGCCAAAAATAAATGAAGAAATAAAATAAAAAATAAAGGCCTTATCTCAGTATCCTGCCTCAGTACTATTCAATCATTATCATCGTTTAGATATAATACAAGGACTTCCCTGACCATTTAGAACCTTTACAACAATGTCCCTTTAGAACCAGACATGGAACAATGGACTGGTTCAAAATTGGGAAAGGAGTACATCAAGGCTTTTTACTGTCACCCTGCTTATTTAACTTATGTGCAGAGTACATCATGCGAAATGCCAGGCTGGATGAAGCACAAACTGGAATCAAGATTGCTGGGAGAAATATCAGTAACCTCAGATATGCAGATGAAACCACCCTCACGGCAGAAAGTGAAGAGGAACTGAAGAGCCTCTTGATGAGAGTGAAAGAGGAGAGTGAAAAAGCTGGCTTAAACTCAACATTCCAAAAATGAAGATCACGGCATCCGATCCCATCACTTCATGGCAAATAGATGGGGAGAAACTGGAAACAATGACAGACTTTATTTTCTTGGGCTCCAAAATCACTGCAGATGGTGACTGCAGCCATAACATTAAAAGATGCTCCCTGGAAGAAAAGCTATAATAAACCTAGACAGCATATTAAAAAGCAGAGACATCAATTTGCTGACAAAGGCCCATCTAGTCAAAGCTATGGTTTTTCCAGTAGTCATGTACAGATGTAAGAGTTGGATCATAAAGAAGACTGAGCACCAAAGAATTGATGCTTTCGAATTGTGGTGTTAGAGAAAACTCTTGAGAGTCCCTTAGACAGCAAGGAGATTGGACCAGTCAATCCTGAAAGAAATCAACCCTGAATATTCATTGGAAGTTCTGATGCTGAAGCTGAAGTTCCAATCCTTTGGCCACCAATTGCAAAGAGCTGACTCATTGGAAAAGTCCCTGATGGTGGGAAAGATTGAAGGCAGGAGGAGAAGGGGATGACAGAGAATGAGATGGTTGGATGGCATCACTGACTCAATGGACATGAGTTTTAGCAAACTCCAGGAGATAATGAAGGACAGGGAAGCCTGACATGCTGCAGTCCATTGGGTTGCAAAAATTGGGACACGACTGAGCACTGAACAGCAAAGACTTCCCTGGTGGTCCAGTGGTTAAGTCTCTACACACCCAGAGCAGGGGGCCCAGATTTGATACCTGGTCGGGGAACTAAGATCCTGCATGCTGCTTTATGTGCCCCACACCAAAAGAAACAGGAAAGAAAAATAAAAATGCTAAAAAAAGATACAATGGAAACAATTTCATCTGTTTTAAAAATTTTTCCAAAAAAAAAAAAAAATTTTTTTTCCACTTAATCATTTGTTGCTTTGCTGTTTTTTCCTGGTTCTAGAAATCTCATTTTTTAACTCAACTAGACTGTTTCTTTTGAGCCAAACCATAGTTTCAATCTACTCTATTGTCTTGCATTTCCTTATCAAGTTACCTCATTTACACAACACGTTGCATTGTACTTCTGTGTTTATTACCTGTTCTCTTGCTTAGACCCAACTTCCCTTCCATGGAAGGAATTTATCTTACGGTGGTTAATCGTAGGCACAGAATAAGCATTTATTGATATGAAGTAAGAGTCACCAAATATCACTGTGCTACAATAAAACTTAAAAGCAAAACATCCAGACACAGATATTTTAAAAGTGTCCTCTGTAATGCATTAAGATGTCTTTTCCTTTATGATGATAGTTTCTTCTGTTTTATGGGTTATGATGTCTTCACAGCTAATAAATACATTAAAGAATTAAATTTTTTGTACTTTTTTTTTTTTTTACTTAAAATACTGCCAATGTATTTGCTCCTGGATTGGTCATAATTTGAATTTGAATTTATATAATTTTTAAACATTACCATGTGGTATGATTTGGAACATTTTCTAATCTCACAGAATGACAGTCAACATAAACAGTTTTCTCTTTAACCACATATTTTCCCTCCTGACTAATTTTCTTGTTAATATAAGAGATGATATAAACATAATTCATAAATGACAGATATAAAACATAAATGTTTAAAATATGTCAGTATCTTGGGTTTCCCTGATGGCTGATACTATTTTAATTTTAAGACTTACATTCTTCTGAAGCCAAATAATATTGTTTGAAATTTTTTAAATATTATGAAATTAATGGTCCAAATTGAAGGAAGAATAAATACAAGGTTAAGAATTTTTTTTCTTTGCCACATTCCAGTTCTTACTGTGTGTGGTAAGGACACTTTAAAATATATATTGCTTATCTAATAATTTTCTCATTTTTAGACTACTTAGTCAGAAATATCTGACTCACACTTTTATTTCCCCTTGCAATATCTTCTGAAAATATCTAGGTATAATCCATTCAATTAGTAGATATTTCTACCTGAAACGTGTGATTTGCTAATGTGTTTTTCTAATTTGTGTTCATACATATATACATTTAGGGGCTTCCTTGATGGCTCAGACAATAAAGAATCTGCCTTTAGTGTAGGAGACCCAGGTTCAATCCCTGAGTCAGGAAGATCCCCTGGAGAAGGGAATGGCTACCCACTCCAGTATTCTTGCCTGGAGAATTCCATGGACAGAGAAGCCTGGCAGGCTATAGTTCCTGGGGTTGCAAAGAGTCAGATATGACTGAGTGACTAACGATTTCACTTTCATGTATACATTTATCAAATCATTCAAAGTGGCTTGTCCTCAGATGGTCTTAGAAGTTAGTTAATGAATGTTTTGGGGTAGAGTCAGTAGCACTTATAGTGACTTGTGTAAAGAAAAACAGGAATTAAAACTTCTTAAAGACTGTTCTGCCTGAGGCAAACCCTAGAAATGCGATCTCATTCACCATTTTCATCTATCCTGTATGGTTGCCGTGTCCTTTTTCACAGCTACATTTTTAGATGAGGAAACTGAGGCTCAGAGGGATAAAATAGGTCAACACAAGATTACAGGATTTGAGTCTGTATCTCTAACCTTTAGATTTTCTACTACATCACACAATTAGTGTAGAAACCAGAGAGATGGTATAACTCTAAGGGAGAGGGCATAAAGTTTCCTGCAATTATAATCTCTCATAGAGACCTGAAAGTTCAGTTTTTCTGTGCAGTTTTGCCTATTAGAAAAGGAAGCAAAGAACCATTAGTAACATCCATTTATAGACAGGGATTGTTAGTAAATAGTCTGATGGTAAATTGTCTAATTGCGTCAATTAAAAATTATTGTCATGCTAGCAATTTTACAGATGAAGAAATAAAGACATGAAAAGTTGAAAATAAAGTAAATGGGATTTAATAGACATCTGGATGATGTGACCTTGTCATTGTTCTCTATTTTAGGGTTTTCTACCAAGGAAATTGGTTATAATTTTGATTTCTTTATGCTAGACAGTTTTACAACTGTAATTGAATATTGAAAAATGAAGAATGCTTTCATATGAATCTCATTCTTGCGTTAATTTTCTACTTATGAAAATGGTACTTTCCAACCTCCTTATCAGATATATCACGTTGTCTTGTGAAGTCTGCCTACTAGATAAATCTAGGTTACTTCCCACCCTCTCTTTATCTTTATCACTGCCTGTCCAGCCTTATCCCACTGCTTCTCATTAGTGATATCAAAATGCTTGTGATTTCTGGAAAACTCTAGGGAATTCTATACATCTACACTGTACACTGTGCCCTCAATCTGAAATACTTTCTTCATTTGCTCTCTTGACATAGTTTTCATTTGTGAACCACCCTACAAATCCATCCTGTAAATCTCTGGATAGACTTCATTGCTCTTCTGAACACTGTTAATAACAAGCTTTAAATGATTCAACTTATTAGTTGCCTATTGTGTATTTGACTGGTTTTATCACATGTCAATCTCCCCTTCTACTGTGTGACTTCATTGTGGGAACAGACTCTCAAAAAAATTCCATTTAATGACTCATACTAACACTTGTATTATATAATATATAACTGATGGGCTATAGCCCATGTACGTAAGAGACATATGCCCTTTAGTTAATTTGAATTTTAAATAATTAATGGCAAATAATAGGAAAGATGATGGCTGTTTCAATTGTATATATACACTTCATCTTCAATGAGAATTTTGTCATATCCATTAATAATATTTTTAGATACTTTGAGACAATATAATCCATGATTTGTAAAGCAGCTATAAAATTAACTAGATGGACAAATTATAAAATAAGTATGAGAGTTTTGTATCCTAAAACAGTAACTGTACAATTTTTAAAAATTATTACCATATTAACTTATTTTGGCAGGAAAGATTAGGAAAATAAAACTATTTTATCCAAACTGATAATTTATTATATATTATAACTTTGAGTTCAGCTGTAATTAAAAGATTACATTTCTTTAGTATTAATGTAAGATTTTTCATATATAATATTTGAAAAACTTAAAATAATCATTAAGCAGACAGATTCATGAAGAAAAATAAATCTGGCTTTCAAACCAATATCACAATAAATAGATTACCTTTAGAGTTGATTTCAAAGCCTTTTAGGGAATGACACATTAATCAACTTGACAAATCTTATACACTACATTTAAATTTTTCTGGACTCATTTATTGATTCTTAGATAGTGACTGGGAAATGAATGTTGAAATAGCTCCACAGGAGGTAAGTTACTTTTTCTTTCCCCCTTTGAATTCCAGGCAAAGCTTCAGTGGTTCATATGTCAGCAAAATTTTACTATACCAATATATGCTTCGGTAATTAGTGTCCATCTAAAACTTGAACTATTGATACAGCAACTTTATGCCCTAGATTTAAAAAAAATGTTTGCATTTCATCTTTGCTGTCCTCTGTCCTCAGTAGTACAATAACTTCTCATACCATGAATTTTAATTTTGGATTAGAACATATAGTAGCTGTCACTTGGGAGGGTATCAGTATTTCAACTCTGGAGGGACAGATGACGTATGTGGTTTATGTTTGGTGCTAGTGGCTTAAGGTAGAGTCCCATCTGCTGCTTAGGCATTAAAACTCTCTGCTTAGATGTTATAGTCAGTGAGGGATTACAGCAGTTTTAAAATGTAAATAGTTTAAACTTTAAAGTTAAACATTAAGGGGATGCAGCAGAGATGATCATCATTTGGTTCTGGAAATTAAGTCAATTATAAATGAGATGGTATACACATAAAACATTTTTGAGGGGCTCTTCTCAAAGTCCTTCCAGGTTTTCCTGTAAGGCCTTTTCTATTTTCCTGATCTTAATGCAGCACAGGTGGAATCTGACCACTTGAGACATACCTGTGGCTCATTTTTACTGTTGTAGGACCAGGCCACCTGCACACCTGTGGCTCATTTGCACCACGGTGATCTGACCACGCAGGATGGCTGTTTGCTCACTCCCTGTCCAGCCCCTGCTCGAGGAGTCCCTGGTTCCCTATAGCCCACTCACAGGATGGACCGTAGCCAGTAAACATCTGTATGTTTGCCCCTCAGCCCCAGTCAGTGATTGCTTTAATCTTTCGGACAGAATGACTCCCTTTGATAGTTTAATAAGGGAAGACCTCTGCTCCAAGAAGGCGCTTGGAGGGCCCTGACCCTCTGCTGGTATCCCTGGTAACCCATGAGCCAATCCGATGTCAGTCATTTCCCGGTTAACTAGTAGCCTTCCCATTCCTCCCCATCTCCCGGCAAGGTCTGCCGCCCTGTTCCCTCCACCGTCCACCGCAAGCCATGGGGTGTGGCTCCAGGGCCCTACTTCACACGTGCAAGCTCCCCGGTTCACTGAACCATGGATGTCTCTGCAAGCCTGCGGGGTGCGCCCCCACAGCCATCAAGGAAATAAAGTCAAGCAACCCCCTCTTTGAGAAGGTAAGGCATTATTATATGCCGTACTGTGAGCCTCCAGAATATTAAATATTACGCATTTGTACTGTTGGTTAGTAGGTTTTACCTTCCCGTACATATCTTCTTTTATTTTAAAAATTGTATTCAAGAGTTCTATTCCAAATTGACCCCTGTGTTTACAAAAGGAAAAATGAAACTGAATTGGAAATAAATCTAGAAGCACGCTTAAATAGGATTTCTGTAGAGCTGTTTAATTTGGGACATTAGACTATTTTTTAAGCGCCTGCTTGTTGTGCTCAGAAAATAGAAACACTGAAGCACATAGAGAGTGCTAGAAACTATTTACTGAATCAGTGCCAGAGGATCACCATAAGGAACTTCTGTTCAGATTTACGGATATCTTCTGTTTGAAGACATGGCGACAATTTAATTTCCCTTGAGGTGGACCTGGTGTCTTTCAACTGGGAGCAGATGTGTTAGTGGATAAGTGGATAAATATTCTCTGTTGTGGAATATTTCACTCACCTCTTTGGGGGCATCGGCTTCAATGAATTCAGAATAAATCATCCTGGCTTTGGAAGCAATTTTTTCTGCACTTTCTGTTTTCTTAAAGTCTTCACAGGCAAGCCAGAACTCAACATTTTCTTCACTAAACTCTGATTTTAGGAATGTTCGAAAAGCATCTAGACCAGCTATAAAATACATGAGGAAAACATTCGTGCATCACACAGTGCAGTCACGTGACCAATTGTATTCATTGTTTAGTGAAAGCATTTGAGGATTCAGTGGCAAATATTTATCATCCCTCTAAATATAGCATTTATATATTTTAGTTTTTAACTTTAGAAAGCTTGATTTTGGATCAGTAGTCATCAACGTAAAATATTCAGTCTATTTTTCTAATAGTAGCACTTTAAAAAATTGAATAACAACCAGAAATGCTAGGATTCCCATACGTTCCAGCTCTTCTCACTGTCTGATTTTCAGTCACATTTAAACTTTTATTATTCCTGTTCATAAATGTTTAAGTTTCTGACCACCTGTTTAGACTCTTTTCTCTAGTTTCCTCATTAAAATGTGCCCCAGAATCTTTTTTGGCACACCAAGAACTCCTTTGAGAAGGCAATGTTTCTAAATCTTTTACAGCCAAGGATGGTTAAGAGTGGGCCTCTACTGAGGTACCAGGTTAGAAAGATTATTATCAAATTCCTGCAGTTGCCTGAACTAAGCAGTCCTTGCAGTTTGTTAGTTTCAGTCGGTACCTTCCTCTGGCAGTGTCTGCTCATCACTGAGACTGGTGTTCAGAGGATTCGCCTTCCAATACATTGGTGGTTTTCTCCTCCACCTGCCAAGGGGGCCCCTCAGCCTGGCTCAAAGCTGCTCCTCCCCAACTATGTGCTAGAGGGCTGACTCTTCCGGTTGCAAAGTAGGGAGAAATTGACTAGCAAAAAAGTAAGCATCAAACATGTATAGAAAGGGGCCTTAGTTAGTTGTTTGTTGGTTGCTGCAGGTTGGAAGGAGATTGAAAGATAGTATAGAAAATAGAAAAGGTCTTCATGGAACGAGGTGATTATCTAGAAGCCCTGGATTAAAACTAAACATAACAATTTTTTTTTTAATGATTCGAAGTAGAGTTGAAATAACAGGTCATTGCAAAAGATTATCAGATACCAATTAAAATTCTCAGTAGAAATATTGCAGAGTGTGAATGTTGTTAATATGTGAGCACTATAAAAATTCAATTGCACATTTCTTCTGGTTAGAAAATACATTCAAGAAGCTTCTTGACACAAATTTGGGTTACAAAAATCCTCTTAGTAACACAATTACAATTTTCTGTGAGTTTGATGCAAACAATGATGAATTTGAGAGGTCTAAATAGAATTTATACTAAAAAAATTATTTTATATAATAAAGTGTATACTTTAATAATACTGAAAGAATATTGTAGAAGCACGTCTGGCACTATTTTACATGTGTGTCATTAAGGCAAACGAAAGTATTTTGCAATATGTATGCAAAATACATACATCCCAGAGAGATGGGAAGTTAGAGATCTAAAAAAATATTATTATTCTCTCCCCTCATGCCATATTCATGAAGAGTGACATTGAACTAACAGTTACTCCTTCTTTTCTCCTCCTGTTGCTCTGTTTGGACACATAGGAACAGAATAAACAGGCAACACTGGGGCTAGTTATCTCTTCCTTGGATAGACTATTGTTGAATCACTCGTCTACTATATACATACAATTTGAAAGTTCATAGGTTGTCAAGTGACTTTAGAATAATGTACCACCACAGTCACAATCATATATTATCGAGGGTCCCTCTGTATGAGGGAATACTTATGGGTAGGTATGACGGGGGCTGAGGAGTGGAATATGTCAGGAGCAGGTGGCAGAAGCCACACTAATATCTCTGCTCAGTATGTGCAAGATGTAACATCAAGTCACAAAACAAGTAGGTAATATGGTAGGTCATCTGTTTAAAGCATTGAAAAGCATTGGAGCTATTTTTCTGGTTTTAGAAAAGCAAAATCCAAACAGCTTTGCAGATGAATCTATGACTTTTGTACTTTCTGTGGGCATGAGGTACAAAATCCCAGGAGATCTGCAGGGGGACGCATCTGCATTCATCTATAACCTTCGTGCCTCTGTCTGCACTACTGCCGCGGCCAATCCCCCACCTGCAGAGACACCTTCCCTAGGGTGTTAGCAAACCTGATCTGTCCCGCTTGTCATGTATTTAAGGAAAAAAACATGTGCTTGAAACTTACAGAAATGAAATTCCGTGTAGCTTTAATATATGTTCTTAGTTGGATTCTAGGGCTCTGACAGGGTATTTTATGTCTATGCTTTGTGTGTGTGTATGTTGTGTCCGACTCTTTGCAACCCCATGGACTGTAGCCTGCTAGGCTCTCCTGTCCACAGAATTGGTCATTTCTTACTCCAGGGGATCTTCCCTATCCAGGAATTGAACCTGAGACTCTTGCATCTCCTGCCTTGGCAGACAGATTCCGTACCACTGTGTCACCTGGGAAGCCCAAAGTATGTGTGCATGTGTGCTTGGTCATGTCAGACTCTGCAGCCCCATGGACTGTAGCCCATCAAGATCTTCTATCTATACTTTAGGAATTAGTTATTTAAGAATCATAAAATGGTAGTGTAATTTCATCTAAATCAAATTGTTTTTATGAAAAAAAAAAAAACAAACAAACAGCCATGAAGAACATATTCAGATTTATCATGTTTTAAGCATTTCTAATCTTCTGATATTTACTTTATAAATTTAAAGTGGAAATGCCATTTGATTAGAACAAACACTACATTTAAATATTTTCTATGTCTCTTGTAGCATCATTTCTATCCTGTATGAGACAGAAATGGTGTAAAGCAGGTTTATGTACAGCTAAAGCAGAATTCTAGATATCTTTGTATATGACTGTTTTGTATTCTGGGATGTTTTATTTATAAGTCACCAAACTTACTTTATTAAGCCATCATTTTAATTACAATTATATATCCACAATATACATACATATATACAAATATATTCAAATATGTTTTTGTATTCTCTAAAGTAAGAATAACTCAGTTGAAATAAATACTTAAGAAACTTTATTTTAGCCTGAAGAAGCAAACAGTTTATTTAAATTTTCAACTTTTCAGTAGTTTGTATGTTTTAATTTGCAACAATAATAGTCATGATATATATCAAATGATAATGAGACTGGCTTCCCTGGTAGCTCAGCCGGTAAACAATCTGCCTATAATGCGGGAGACCCTGATTCTACTCCTGCTTTGGGAAGATCCCCTGGAGAAGGGATAGGCTACCCACTCCAGTATTCTTGGGCTTCTGTGGTGGCTCAGATGGTAAAGAATCCACCTGCAATGTGGGAGACCTGGGTTCGATCCCTGGGTTGGAAAGATTCCCTGGAGAAGGGGGTAGTTATGCACTCCAGTATTTGATATACATCAAATGATGATGAGACTAAGACAACTTTATCATTTCCTTTCTATTTGGAATTTTCTTGTTCTTTTAATGTCTGTAATTTCTATAATCTTGTCTTCATTTAGGCCAAACCTAATTCCATTTAAACTTTGGGCCTGTGTAAGTTTGTGAGACTTTGGGGAATCGTATACTTCATATATTGATCAAACTCATTGTTTATAACATGTCTACAACTTGCAGAACTTGTTGATTTAGTTTTAATCCTTGCATTTTTAGGCCTGTTATCATTTGGATCTTACCTTGATTGGTTAAAAGTGTGTCCATATTTTCAGACCACGCCATTGTTTCTGCAGTTGGTGACCTGTGGAAACAACATCTACCCTTGACAATAGCATTGTGATCTTTTTCTTCTGTAATGTATAGTAATATTTGAGTTATGTGTATTTGTTGAATTATATCATTTAAATGAGCTTTGCATCATTAATTAAACTACAAAAGGTCAACAAGGATTGTATAATATTTTCCACAGTGGACAGCAATAGCAAAGAAAGGGGAATGTGATTTGACACCAGCAAGTTACTTACTATTCTAACCAACAGTATTGATCATACTTGCAAATTCTTGATTTCTAATGAAGGTACAAGAGAGATTGTTCATTGCCCTGTGGAGAATAGTGAATTTAATCTCAACTATATTAATTGTTAATTTATGTGGGTTACACTAGTCTGTTCCTAAAGAGTTATCATGATAGCAATAGTGATGAATGAACTATTTTCTAAGTTTTCACAGTATACAAAATTGTCCACTTCATAATTATGCATCTTAAGTTTCTTTACAGTTTTAAAGATTTTTAACATGGGATGATCTTGAAAATGTTTATTTATAGTATTTTAAGGAGTCTTTACTCCATTTTGAGACAGCTTTCATTTCTCTTTAAAGGTATGCTTCCATCTGGGTTGATTTATTTAAATCTAGGTATCTGTCAGGACAGAGTAATATCTTTTCCAAAGTAGTCAAAAAATGTATTGACTTAGTCTTCTGAAGAAAGTATACTTTGGGGGATGTGATGTAGAAATAATAAACCAGTTTTCTGATATAAACTTTCTGAGATGTAAATATATCATGCATTATTCCCCTTAATAAGCAAAGATCCTAATGAAATAAGTCCCTATCCATAGAAAACATCTGCTACCCAGAAGAAAAATCTTGGATGATGTAGCTGTGATGTGCAAGTGACTTATTAGCTGTGGAAAGGAATGATCTAATTGAAGGTTTCTATTAAAAAGATTGATAGTCTCACATCCAGTCATTCTTATAAAATTTATATTTGCATATCAAGGTGACTAATCTTAAATATGCTAGTGTGATGCAGCCGCTATGCTTTTACATTCTATTACTTTGTGTGATTTGCCCCAGTTTTCATTGCTCTTCTCTCTACTGCTATTGCAGTTATATTTTCAGATGGTAATGTCTGTACTCAGGGGCCACACAGGGAGGCTGGGTGACAGGGAGCACTTGCTGCTATCTCCCGATACTTGGATTTTCTATCTCCCATTTCTTTTACTTTTTCTTCAATGACAGGCAACTGATTTTCCTTTCTCTCTTGATCTACTAAATCTCAGGGACACAAGGTTTCCTGTGAAGCCGTTTTGAAATGGTGTTCTTTCATTCAAATGGGCAGTTTCAGTTCTCATCTTTCTTAAATGGAGAATGGGACCCGATAGAAGATCTAATTTTATGTAGAAGAGCTTGTGTGCACTATGAAAACTGTTACTCTGAAATGCTCCTGTTATATTTCATATGAGTCCAGCATTAGTTCTTCTATCAAATTTTAGGAATTCTGTCAGTTCAGTTCCTTCTCTCAGTCGTGTCCAGCTCTTTGTGACCCCATGGACTGCAGCACGCCAGGCTTCCCTAGTGTTAAAATTATCATATGATCACTTAAAATGCACATGTTTAAAATGTTGTCTGTATTTGTAGATTGAAATTTGGTGGTTAGCGTGGTACTCAAATTTCTCCTTAGTGCCTGTGGAGTGTGTGTTAATGAAGAGGGCAGAGAGTTTTGATCTCCAGTCTGGCTGCAGAGTACATTCATTTTGAATAAGGTACAGCCATCAAAGAAAACCCTGAGAAGTAGACTCTAGGCAGAATCATTCAGGGATGAATATGTACTCCCCCATTTGTTTGTAAGTTGTATGATGACAGGAAAAAAAATATTATTGTCCAGCAGGGAGAGCGCTGTGTCTGGTTCGAGAAATATTTTTTGGATGTATAAACAAAAAATGATTGAATGGCCAAACCCCAAACAGTGGCAGGCATTAAAGCCTTCAGTGGAAGAAGTGCAGTGACTTTTAAGATGCTAGTAGATGACAGTGGTGAGAAGGTTAGTGAAGGTGTAGCTGAATTTTATTAGCGTCAAAGTGTGTTTTGGGTGAGGAAAGAGGAGATGCTTTTGCGTCACTGGGCAGCAGCAAACCAGGGACCTCTCTGTCAACCCCAAGTGACTGAAACTATAGGAAATGGACAACATGCATTTTGAAGGCATCAACGCAAACCATATCCTTTAAGGAGAGCCAGTTTTCTTAAGCCAAAAGCAAAAAGAATAGTCAGCAAAGTGCTGGTTGGAATGCAAAAGAGTCTTTTTAGAATGGAATTATTCAAATGAGTGGCAGCTATTCTTATTATCATCATAAAGGTAGGGAAACAGTAAAAACAGAAAAAAGAGAGCAGAGTCTTGGAGCTGGTGCAGAACCGAGAATAAAGAAAATTTCTTATGTTTTGAATTGGAGAGATAATACTAAAATATTATAGGTATTCCATAGGTATAGAATATTAGTGATAATAGAATTGGAGATACTAGGATGTTACAAAGGAAAAAAGTTGTCCTTCAGCCCTCTGAGTAAATACCTGCTGCTGTGTGTGATTGTGCCTGGAATGCCCTCAGCTCACTATTTTCTAACAGATTTCAAATTTGACTTAAAGGTTCAGTTTCAAGCCTGATAGAATGGAAGGGTTGGTTGTAAGGCAATGCTTTTCAGATTCATTATTTTAAGAAACAATGTAAATTTGCTGTCCAAATAAAAAATCGGGGGTTGATTATATGTAATTCTTTGGAAGAGTAATTTATTGCTATATGTGAATAAACTGAAAGACAATTTTTATAATAGCACCAAAATGCATAACAATGTACCAGATGCTTACAGTCTATATCATATTGTGCTAAACATGTCACATACTTTACCTTATTTAATCTTGAAAATGACAGTCTGTTTTAATCCCATGTTACCGATGAGTAAGAAGAAGGGATGTTAATAACTGGTGTAATATCACACATATATTAATGGGCAGTTAGGGTTCAAACACAGGTGTATTTTGAGTTTCAAATACACAAACTCTTCACAATTCTTCTTGGCATGGGTGAGTCAATATACATATGCTTATATACTTTGTTCACATTTTGGAACATATATAATGTGTCAAATAAATTTTAGAGTGCTTTTCCTGTAATAGGATTTATTACCTGTCACAGCAAATATTTCCTCTACAAAGCAGTTAAATTTTAATCTCTACTCAATAGAAAGTTTTTCAGAAGACAGTGATTATTCAGTTTTGTGTGCTTTCAAACCAAAATAGGACCTTTCTTATTTTAGATGTGACTGATACATAGGTTTTAAATTTTTAGAAATGTAACTTTATGAATGTTAAGAAAAATCTGTTGAATTAAAATTGGGGGATAAAGAGCATGGCTGGCTTTAGAACATAATGACTGGGCTGAACTTACTTGACATGCGGTACTGTAAATAAATGGACATTGTACATTTCCCTCCCTCCCTCTTTCCTTTCTGTCTCTTTTGCTTTTCTTTTTTTCCTCTTTTATTTGTGTTTTAGTCGCATCTTTACAAAGCTTTTGTCCAGCTCTTCTCCTTTGTGTGTGTGCATATATTTCCTGTAAAATTGTGATGCATGGTCAGGGTGACTTGTGAGTGTATGACTTGCCATGAAAATTTCACTTGTGTATCTGGAACCAGAATCACACTTAGCATTTCATGGGGTTTGGGCTGATTTCCTTCCTTATGTGAGTGCCATCGAGGCCAGCAGTCCTCATATTATGTGTCCAAAGTAGAGTCAGGCCAGATGGGAACTGTGTGAAAGCTACCAGTTATCTTGCTAATGGTGCCCGCTCGAACCTGTTGTATTCCATTAAAAAGATGTGGGCTCCAGCAACTGAACTCTCCACACTCAATTAGCAAGCAGGAGATTCACACAAGGAGCCCAGTGCTTCAGGAAATGACAGCTGCTGCCTTATCAACAGATAGTATCTGTGTTCAAGTTTCTCAGTCCATGTTGCCACAGGGAATAATTTTTGCTAGGATCATGTATAACTTAGGTCTGTAACCTGAGCATCTAATAATTTGGGAGAGCCTCACATTAAGAGAGTGGGTTTTCTCCACTTTGTAACCTTGCCTTAGCTTGGTAAATATAAAGAATTAACTGTAAACACATGCATTATGGACAGATTTTAGAAAAGAAGGAAAAATCAGTTGAGAAAGGAGAAAAAGTACAAATCAGGAGGGAAGACAGCAATTAACATATTTATCATAAATGAAAGAAAGGCAACATCAAGACTCATGGAGACTCAAGTGTTTTCATTTGTACATCTTCAGAGATAAAAAGAACTTGAAACAGCAACTCACTTCACCGGCATTTTTCGTCCCACTGTCTGACTGTCACAGATGATGCCAAATTTCTCTTTCTGACTGATCTTCCAGCTGAAGGGAATGTGACAGCAGGAACAGTATAATTAGTATGCAAATAGCTATCCCCTGGGTCACAAATTGGCATTCTTTAAATCATGCTGTCCTCAGCTTTTTTTTCATTTGTTGTTAACTTTTCACTGGTCAGAACACTTAAACTTCTAAGAAACAAATAACTCTTTGAGTAAGTGTGGCATTTTCTCCAGTCTGTAGCATAACTGGAACAAATTCCATTTGGAAGTTTGGTTTCTAAAGTTCATATACATCCATTTCCAAGACAACTGTTTTTCACGTGAGGTTAAATCAACTCAGGAAAAAACATATAGGTATAGTTCTGTAGACCTGTAGGTCTTTAATCTGACTAAAAAGTCATTTTGTTTCTTTTCTTCGATTCTCAAAGTCTGAGAAAGATTTTGTTTTAAATACTCTCTAAGTATATGTGTTTAAGGATTTTTCCAATCTCATTCATGAACTAAAATATTCTAGCACAGGGCATCATACTTTTGAAAAAATTGTGCATTTGTTATAGTTTATTATTTTTTAATTCATTTTGATGTTATAATTTAATAACATACATTTCTCAATTTATTTTACCATGAAACTTAAGGCATTCTGTGCCAATATTTATTTATGCAGTGCTGATGTTTGAGATAATAGTAGCTGAATAAATTTATCAAGGTAAAGGACTTATATTGGAGTTTTTATTTGTAGTTGAAATTTTGTACCTATAACCCCATGTTTCATCAAGCTTTTATACCAATATGACAGAGTTCTTTGGTAGTAAAATTCTACCAGTGTATATTTATGACCCTTAATGTAAATTAAACACTCCTGAAAGATTAATGATTTTCAGGGTGAAAGAAATAGGAGCCAGAAGGCAGCAGAAAAACTGCTTGTCCCTGAGTTAGCATGGAAGCATCCCCATTTCACTGATCTACAGAAATGCCAGAGGACACTCCTTAGCCAAGTGGCCCTGGGCTAATGAGACCGAGAAAAGCAGAAGCGATGACCTAAAAAGTCAGTATCATTAAGAAAGGAAGCCATCAGTTAGCTCCATTCATTTGGTTAATTCAAGCACCATTAAGTAATGTTCTTATGAGATGCAAAAACAGAATCATTAAACATATTTAGGCTTGTTGTTTTGCTGAAGGGGGATAATGAAGTACTAACTTTATAACATATGCCTTGAATGTAGCACATTTTAGAAAAAGAAGCCATCCAAACTTAAAGATCCTCATGGTAAAAACCAGACTAAGTCTACAAGAAATAAGAGTCAGGAGTAGACTAATTTTACATTAAAACTTAAAAAAATGATTCTTCTGTTTTGAGTTCAATGCAATTGCAAGTATGTTCCTTCTCATAACTCCTCCCACACACATAAATTGTTATTTAATGTGTACTTCCTATGCTTTTCAAGCTTCTTTTAATTGTTCAGGAAGAACAGAATTAGATTTTATTTGCCAACCTGAAAGTTCATAATAAAATGAGCAGGTGAGTAAATAAACTTGTCTTCTTAAGCTAAATGATTCTTGATTGTGTTCAGTACGCCTTGAGAGAAGATTGTTGTGTTGGTGTTGCTAAGACATCTAATTATCCACACCTCTTGGTTTCAGGGAACTCAGACAGACTCTGTCATCAGAGCTTGTGCCCAGTCGGCAGGCTGAATGATGGCCCCCAAAGATGTTCATGTCCCTTTAGCCTGGAACCTGTGGGTGTGTTACCTACATGGCAAAGAGAGGTCGATGTTTCTAGGTTAGCTAGATGGGCCTGGTGTAATTATAAGGGAAGGCCAGGAGGGTTCAAACCAATCATAAGATATGTGAGGACAGAAGCCAGAGGCTGGTGTGGTGTATGGAAGGGCCAAGGGATGCAGGTGGCCTCTAGAAGCTGAAAAAGGCAGAAAAACAGGTTTTCCTCTCAGAGCCTGCAGAAGCAACCAACATTGCCAGCACTTTGATTTTTGTCCAGTAAAGCTAATTTTGGATTTCTGACCTCCTGGACTCTAAGATAACAAATAACATATTTGTATTGTTCTGAACTTCTCAATTTGTGACCGTTTGTTACAGAAGCAGTAGGAAACTAATGCATCTGCAGAACTCTAATCTCTAAAATGCTGCTTAAAAGAAGATAGGAATGAAAAAAAATGGGCATGAATTTTGAGGCCAGAGTACTGAGTTCACATAAAATGTGGATCCTTCCTACCAAACAGTAATCTTGACATCTCTGAGCCTCTTTGCTACTGAAATGGAGATAACCTTTTTCGTGGGTTATTGTATGAAACCAAATGAAAATATGCTAAGCCAAGGCACCTTACATATAGTATTTGTATGTCTGTTTCTTATTCTTTTCCCTTATTTGACATTCACAGAGTGGTGAGTGTCAAATAATGGTGGTTAAGATGTAGCATGGGGCTTGTATGGGCAATGCTACCATCATGCAATCAGTGGGGGTTTCTGTGTAAGGAGTTGAGATTTATCCTATGAATTTTTGAATGTTTACTTTGTATAATGAGTTATGATAGGTATACAAAATGACGTGCATGATAGGAATATAAAACTTTAATCAGGCAATCTGAAATTGATGATTCTGGAAAATTAGCATGATGAACTTGTGTGTGGAATGAATTGAAAGAATGTGATAATAAAGTGCTCCACATATGAGATGCCAAGGGTTTGGATAAGGACAATTGTAGAAGAATGGAAGGGTAGCCATCAGTCTTCTGGTGGCTGTGTAGAAGGGATGGAAGAGAGAAGGTCAGAGGACCAGATTCCAAACCTGATAGCCTGAAAGAATGGTGTTCCCTAGTGACCATGGTAATAGCGAAAGAGAAGCCAATTTAGGGAAATCAGTAGATAAAAGAAAGTTTAGGGATACATAGTACGTTGCCAGAGTTTGATTAAATTTCCTGTCAGTCAGATGTCACAACATTTTTGACAGCATACCCCAAGACAACACAGAGCTTTTACATCTATATTAAGCCTCTCTGTTAATTTTAAAAGGCTATTTCTGTCTACCCTTCACTACCTTTAGGTAGGAGAAAAGTCATTTGAAAATAATTTAATTCTCTTACAAAATTTAATCTATTGAATTAATAGATCCATGTTTTGTGAAAGCATAACAACATTTTATTTTGGTGCAACTTCTTGACAATGTTTATATTTGTAAAAAAATTATGCTGAATGGATTGTATGACATCCAAGTGAGGATGTCATGAAGTATTGGTGTGGGGGGATCATAATAGTTGAAATAATTGAACACTTAAAATATAACAAAAAATTCCTAAGGATGATTTCCTTGGTCATTACTCTATGAGATAGACAGTTATTTTATCCTCATTTTACACATGAGGAAAGTGAGACCCAGAAGGTCTGAGAACTTGTTCAAGGTTGCATAACCAGAAAGTGGTATGAATGGACTGAGGCTGAGTAGTCGCACCTGATATTTGAGTAGCAGTGATAGTTAAATGTGTAATATTTAGTTTAACAAGGTAAACAGCACAGAAAGCAGAGCCAAGAACAAAGGTTTTGACTATTTATGCAAGAAATATTTAAATGCTTTTGTAACTCTGTATGAACAGCAACACTTACATGAACTGGGGAAGAAGACATGGCACAATAAGTCAGAGAAAGACTTAAGGATGTGGTGTGGTGGTGTGGAATTTCCTTTTAAGAATGGTGTTCATAGCATTTTGGATGGGAGAAAGGATGATCAAGAATGTCAGATGACTAAGAGGTTGTGAAGAATGAGGGGAAATAAAATACTGGAATTTGCCAGGGTGGTCACTGGAAGAACAAACAGGGCCATCAAGCTTGAAGATAGGAGAGTGAGGCAGCTTACAACACAGCTGCGCTGATTATGGGTTCATATTCTGTCCCCAGGCAGATTCGAAGGGGAAAAGAAGAATGACGATGATTATGTTTATTATTTTTGCAATTGTCTTTTTAGATTTAAATAATAAGCTTATAAAAGCAGTTTATTGGGGGGCTTAATAATTTAACATTTGTTTCTTTTTGTAAACAACGAAGAAATTGCATATTTCATTTCTGCTTTGCCTCAAGTTGCTGCTGCATGAAAGTGTAATTTATAAAGCAGTGAGCCTGAGCATTGTGTGGTTCATAAATTATTTCTGAGAGCCTTCTGAAGGAAAAGTTGGAAATGTGTTGAGCAGTGGCAGCGCCATTGAAATGTGTCTGATCTCCCATAGTGGCTGCTTAGAAATGTAACGCTCGTTTGAATGTTTAGTTTAGTATGCTGGTTGACAAATCAGCCACATTACTTGCTAGTCACATCTCACGATTGTATGTCTTAAATGTACTTTTTTGTTATTGTAGCATACCAGAACACTGATTTGCCTTGATAAAGTGAAATTTTCAAAGTTTACCAAGCTTCGGAAGCAAGCAAAATGCCCTTTTATGTTTTAAAAGTTAAAAAGTACTTAAAATTTTAATGCATTCATATACCTTAATTAATTAAAATTAAACTTGTTTATGTAATAGAAATGAGTAAAGCTAAATGTATCAGCCAAATCAAAAGATCAGCTTCTCTTTTTCCTTTGGAAAAGACTGACACCAGTATAATCTCACAGTCTTTATAATATCTGTTATTAATTGACTCCTTGTGGTTTTTCTTTACTTTAGCTGAACATTTTAACATAGAGGAAAATGACCATTGAATTGACTTTTCCCCCCTCATGTTTCAAATTTCTGTGTTGCCATCTTGTATGTATGTATCTGACTTTTCTCCTGAGCCAGCCTTCCCTTTCCTCACCATCTGATAGAGTTCAGTATTCAGTCCTGTACAAAAGCATGTGGGGCAGGATAGCAGTCATGGGAGACAGCAATACCAGTAAGTTCTACGGTTTTTAAAACAATATTTCAACTGGAATCTATGTACAACTTTGCCTAAAAATATTCTGTTCACTTTATGTGGACCAACAGAATATTGAAGATACGTTAGTGGGGACTAGCACAGTCTGAGTAGTGGAATTTTGATATAATGAGAAGAATGAGTCTTCTTATTAAGATTACAGTGTAATCTTAAAACACACAAAAGAAAGAAGATGCTTACGTGCTCCTTGTATTTGAGGGCATTGATTCCTAAAAAGAAAGAATAAAACACAAATTCAGGCTATATATGCCTGAATCAAAACTCTGTTACATCCAAATACATTGCAAACATAGTGTACAGTGCCCTGTACTATTTTAAAGACCAGTGATTCCATTCCTTTTACAAGGTATTACTAAATCAGATACTTAAGCCATGATACAAATTAAAGTTTATTTAATTCTGCTGTTACATCTAGATTCAAATTCCTACTAGGGATAACTTGACACACCCTCTTATAAGTTACCCAGAATCAAAAAGGAAAAAGGCAAATAAAAATCTCACCAAGGCAATCAACTTTTTCCTCAACACATAGCAAGATTACTTCTTTCCTTCTTAGCCATGTATTTCCCCTTAGCAAATAATTTGCTGTCGTGTATATATATATATATATATATATATATGTATATCTGTCTGTGTATGTGTATATATCCATATATATTTCACCTTTTAAATGTGAAATATCTTTTCCTAGAATGGAGAAGGGGAAAAGGCAATGAACAGCTTTTCACTCTTTGTAGTAAGTATTAGTAAAATATCTGACTAGATACGTCAAAATTTTAAACCATTTAATTTTTGACAGGCTGAATGGGTTTCCCTTAATTTGCAGATTACTGCTGGAAGAACTCTCTTTGCAATATTATGAAGTAGGCAGGAAGTCATCAAATATGTGCACTGCTGGGAATCAGACAGTAGCAACGTCTCCCATTGAATTTATCACTTTGACTACTTGAGCCTTTTAATCTTCTGATCATTGGTGCTTAGGCTTGACTTATAGACTGGCTACAGGAAATTCAGAAATGTCACATGCACATTAATTTTCAATCAATTGATTTTTAGACAGTGTACTTTACGCAGAAGGATATTATATGAGTTGTTAGCCTATACTGTTAGAATGAGTGTGCTTTCCTGAGCTCTAGTTTCCCATTGCTTATCCGGTAAGCCCACAGTCCTTAGCATGGCAGCATGTAAATCGTTTCTCTAAGACACAGATTTTTTTTTTTTACCTTTAGACAAATGGAGTGCCTGCATTTCCTGAGGGTGCCTCTGCAATCTAACCATTCCATTCTTGGACTTTTCACTATTCTATCCATTTTCTTTCTTTCTTTTTTTTTTTGTCTTTTGAAATATCTCTAAAAGCATAGCCTAAAAGTTGCCTTTATGGGGAGTTCCTGGCTGGTCCAGTGGTTAAGAATCCAGCTGCCACTGCAGGGGACACAGGTTTGATCCCTGGTCCAGGAGGAGAGCACACGCCACAGAGCAGCTAAGCCCGTGGGCCACAACTGCTGAATCCTGCTCGCCACAACTAGAGAGCAACCCCTGCTCCCCAAAGTAGAGAAAGCCCTCCCACAGCAACAAAGACCCTGCACAGTCAGTTGTAAATCAATAATTTTTCTTCAAGTTGCCTTTACTTAGAAGCCTTTGGTGTTCTCCGGAGAACCCTTCTGTCGTTCACCTTCAGGGTAATGCTGCAACGCTCTTAGGATTTGTGTTCTACTTGTCACACTCTGTCTCTCAATTTTCTTTTCTTTTCTGAGGCCGAGATAAAGTTTTGTTCCTCTCACAGCACATGGCATAGTAGCTTGCCCTCTAAGAATGCCCTCTGAATATTTGTAAAAAGAATAAAGTGAGACAGATATGGTAGGAAACCATATATAAATCTAGGAGACATTGGAAGTATTAAAGAACCCACAAGTAACAATGAGGAGGGTAAATGAATTAATGACACAATTAATGATAATTAACCATTAATGATAGTGATTCCCATTAGTAAGCCTCTACTGTATGCCAGATGTGTATATAGCTTTATACAGCGTGTTCAAGTTCATTCTTATACAAGCTCTAAGGTTCTCTTTCCATGTGTGAGGAAACAAGCTAAAAAAGTCAGTTTTTTCTTTCCAGAAATTATTTGGTTTAAGTGATTTTTGTAAGGATTTAAATATGGGCTTCCCAGATCCCAGAACCTATGTTCTTTCCTTGCATATAATTTAAAATCTCAAATTACATTAATCCTTTGCTGTAAAGGTATTTGTTGTAGCTTTAAAGGAACAAAGGTATCAAACATTTTTCTAACAACCTATGAAGTTATTATTTTATGGAAGATATGTCTGGGGAATAATATAATGAATGTATTTATTCAGGATCATATCTGAATACTCTTATTTGTAGATCTAGATAGGGTAATAAATATTTAATTGGAAGAGTATATGAAATAAAACATGAAAATAGAACTTATGCAAACTCATTGGGTAGGCTTTCAAGTTTTGCAGTAACATAAGTGGTGTATGGATTATGATTTACTTTAAAAGAAGCACTACACTAGTGTCAGCCTAAATTTGGTGGGACAAGGGAAAGGAAGTTAAAGGGGTAGATTCAGGGCATGTTTACTTTTGCAGTTTTAGCAATACGATTTAACATACTTAATGCCTTTGTTGCGTGGACTTTTTTAAACGACACACACACACTCATAAGCACTATGTATTATCTCCTCACGTCTCCTCCTAATTTTGTAGATCACTCTTTATTCCACCATCTCTGCCCTTTTCAGCATTTTTCTGGTATTTTTTGGTGGTGGCCATCCTAAGTTTCCTACATATATCCTAGCATAAATTAGACATCAGTTCATAAATTAGACATCACTTGTTCTCTTTATTTTGGAAAGTTTCTCAACTAGAGAAAAGCCAACGTTAGCTGACCTTTCATGATGCAATCATAAAAGTAGGTTATACTCATTGTTATGTGAAAGAATGTAAGTTCTTCCCAGCATAGACCAATAATTCTGTTCTTAAAATGGAAGGAAGTTGGTAGAGATCACTTCATAAATCATGTTTTTTTTTCTGGACCACAAAACTAAGTATTCACTATTTATTATCTGTACTTTAAAATTTATAAGCTGAACCTTAGAAAATACAGTAAGGTTCTTACGTATGACTGCGCAAGTAGTGGGGCTTCCCTGGTGTCTCAGATGGTAAAGAATCTGCCTGCAGTGTGGGAGACCCAGATTCGATCTCTGGGTCAGGAAGACCCCCTGGAGAAGGGAAGGGAACTCCAGTATTGCCTGGAGAATCCCATGGACAGAGGAGCCTGGCGGGCTGTAGTCCTTGGAGTTACAGAGTAAGACCCAACTGAGTGATTAACACACAACACACACACACACACACAAGTAGTAAGCTTCTTAAATTAATACCCACTGGATCTTAGATTGATGCTCACATCTCTCTCAATTTTAATCTGTTTTCCCCCGCACTTCTGATGAGAAGTTCTGTTTTAACACGGAGCCTAGATTAGCAAAGGGCATGCAGACTCAAAGATGTATATAGGAAGTCCATCTTTTTATAACCAGCATGTGTTTAGGGAGCCATATGTTAAAGTAGTTCACTCTTTCCATGAGACTAATGGTATAATTCTGAGTTATATTTTAAGCCACACAATATGTTTTATTTTACTTTTTTACAAGCTTTTTATTTTGACATAATTATAGATTCTCAGGAAATTATAAAGATGGACAGAGGGGAACCATATGTATACCCCCCACTCAGTCTTCCCCAGTGCTTGTGTCATCCAGAATTACAGCACCATGTCAGAAGCAGCAGGCTGACATTTGTGCATGTGTGTTTATTTCTGTCATTTGCCACATCTAGATGCATGCATCCACCATTGCAATAGAGATACAGAACCTCAGTGACCTCCCCAATCTTCTCGTTTACAGTCATCCCTCTGCCTCATCTCTAACCCCTGGGAATTAATAGTCTGTTTCCATCTCTCTTTCTTGTCTTTTGATCTTGTTACGTTATCATACATGTATGAAATCGAATATCATGTGGCCTTTGTAGACTGGTTGTTTTTACTTAGAAAATGTCCTTGGGATCCACCCAAGTTGTTTTGTAACCCAAGTTGTTCCATTTTATTGATGAATAGCGTTCCATAATATGGATATATCACTGTTTGCTTAACCATTCACCTACTGAGGAACATATTAATTGTTTAGAGTTGTTGGTCTATGATAAATAAAACTGTTATGAACATTCGTGTGGACGTAAGTCCTCTAGAGGAGGAAATGGCAACCCACTTAGCCACTAAACAACAACAGAGTTTTCATTTATTTGGAATAAATGCTGAGGATTGCAATTGCTGGGTCATAGGAGAAGTGCATATGTGTATACATGTGTGTATATATGTATATGTGCTAAGTTGCTTCAGTCATGTCCAAATCTTTGCGACCCTACGGACTCTAGTCCGCCAGTTTCCTCTGTCCATGGGATTTTCCAGGCAAGAATACTGGAGTGGGATGCTGTTTCCTCCTCCAGGGGATCTTCCCAACCCAGGGATCAAACATGCATCTCTAACATCTTCTGCATTGGTAGGCAGGTTCTTTACCACTAGCGCCACCTGGGAAGCCCATACATATGTATACATCTAAATATATATGCGTGTAAAAAAGAATAGCCAAAATGTTTTCAGATAGCTATGTATATACATGTATATATACATATGTATTCATTTACATATATGTATATACATAAATATATGTTTAAAAATAACCAAAGTATTTTAAGATAGCTTTAATTTTCCTTGTCTGCTTTAGTTTTGTCACTATTTTTAATTTTATCTCTTCTAATAGGCATGTAATGATAACTAATTCTTGGTCTTAATTTTAATTCTCTAATAGCTAATAATATTGTGCACATTTTCACATGCTTATCTACAATCTGTATATCCTTTTCAGTAAAGTACCTCTTCATATGTTTTGCCCATTTCCTAATTGGACCTCTATTTATTTTTTAAAACTATTGAATTTTGATAACTAATTATATATCAGAGTTTTGATAAATATACATATATATCAGATATGTAGCTTCCAGATATTCTTTCTTAATAGTATGTCATCCTCTTACCAGGATCTTTCACAGAGCAAGATTTTTGATTTTATGAGTCCAATTTATTAATTTTTTTTCTTTTATGGACGTGCTTTTGTGGCTGTTTCTGAGACATTCCCCCCAAGTCCTAGGTTTTAAACATTTTCTCCTATTCTAAACAGTTTAGAGTTTTATGTTTTATGTTTAATTCTATGCTCCATTTAGATTTCATGTTTATATAAGGTGGAAATTTAGATGTTGAGTTTCTTTTGTACGGGGATTTCTTTTTTTTTTTTTGGCCTATGGATATACTACTGATAATTTGAGTGGCATAGAATTAAGGTTTAAAACCATTTTCCCTTGTAATTTTTATAGTATCGCTGCCCAATCCTCCCCCATCCAACATTGCTGATGACTGATACCATATGATTCTCATCTCTTTATATTTTTTTGTTGTTGGATTCATGAAATAGTTTAATACTATTACTTAGTGTGGTTCTATTTCATTCACCTAATAAACTGGACACATGATTGAGCATTATAACATAGAGCTTTATGTTCTTTAGATCTGAAAGTTTTTCTTTCATTATTTTCCAATAATTTCTTCTCTTAAGGTTTGTTTTCTTTTTCTGAATCTCCAATTTACCAAGTAGATTGTGAACATCTTGAGATTTATATTTATATTTTTGGTCTTTTTCAGCCATTGTGAACATTTAGTCTAAGATTCTGCCTCATCTGCCCTGATGCACAATATTTTTTCTTTTTTACAGCATTTAACTTTTTCAAATTAAAAATATCTTTTTTACTCAAGACTCTTCTCCAGGTATCTTTTTTATTTTGGATATATACAGTATTTATTCTTTTAATATTATTTCACAATGGTATTCCTTCTCTTGAAGGAGAAGCAATAAATATATTTTCAGTGTTACTTTTTTAACAAAAAGTAGAAATAATTTTATATCCCATTTTTAAAGTCCCTAGTAAATATTTTTCATTATCTCATAGTGAAAATTATTTTTCATTATTTCATTATTATTTCATAATTTTCATTCTTTCCTATAGCATTATAATTTTCTAGCCTATGAGTCTAATGATTTCATGGAATTTAATGATTACCCTGGGGTTTCCATGGTGGTTCAGTGGTAAAGAATCCGCCTGCCAATACAGGCTATACAGTTCCAACCCTGGGTTGGGAAGATCCCATGGAGAAGAAAATGGCAACCCCCTCCAGTATTCTTGCCTGGGAAATTCCATGGATGGAGGACCCTGGAGAGCTACAGTCTATGGGGTTGCAAAAAAGTCAGACAAAACTTTTTGTTTTTTAGCAACTGAGCAACGATTAACCTATCAATTTAATGGTTTCAGGTATTAAGTACCTGTGGCTTAATTTTTAACCATTACTCTCACTATGCCACTTATTAGGTATTTAGGTATGTCTGATTTTCTGAACAGTATATATTAGCATACAAAAAAAATTGGATCATTATCTACACCAGATGTACAAGTATCAGCTCAATGGATTAAAGACTTACGCACATCCTAAAATTATAAAACTAACAGAGAAACAAAAAGAAAAGCTTCTTGACATTGGTATTGGCAATGTTTTCTTGGATATGACACCAAAAGCACAGGCAATAAAAGAAAAAATAGACAAATGGAATTGCATGAAAAGAAAAAGCTTCTTGACAGCAGAGAAAACAATTAACAGAATTAAAAGGCAACCTACAGGATAGGAGAAAGTATTTACAATTCATATATCTAATAGGGGTTAATGAGGTTAATATACAAAATATATTACAAACTCATATGGAGATTTCCCTGGCAGTTCAGTGGTCAAGACTCTGAGCTGCCATTGAAGGGGCCTTAGGTTTGATCCCTGGTCCAAGAACTAAGGCCCCATGTATCATGTGACATGGTCAAAATAAATAAGTAAATAAAACTCATACCACTCAATAACAGATAAAGTAACCTGATCTAAAACATGAGCAAAGGGCATGAATTGACATTTCTTAAAGGAAGACATATAAATGGTCAATAGGTAAACAAATGGATGCTCAACATCGTTAATCAACAGGGAAATGAAAATCAAAACCACAGTGAACTATCACCTCACATCTGTTAGGAGAGCTATTATAAAACCCAAAAGATAACAAGTGTTGATGAGGATGTGAAGGAAGTGATTATTTCACATTATCTACCTATATCAAAACACAAACTTATATGTTTTAACTGTATAAAGTTGTCATTTGTTAATTATAACTCTGTAAAGCTGAAAAAATCAGTTTAAACACATCTATATTTATTTAAAATAATACAATTTTTATCAGATACCTATAGCTCTTTGATCCAGGAGCAAGGGAGAAAGTAAATGGTGAAGAGTTTGCACTGCTGCATGCAGTCAGATTAAACAAGAATGCAGAACTCCTGTTTACCCAGGGTTCCATATTCTCTGCTTTAAGTGGCCTTGGTGGCATGGCTAAACTGTGTACATCCAGTTATAGCTACCTGTATTTGATATTACTGTATATGGATATAGGAATCAGTACAATCTCCTGGACTTCCTTGGTAGCTCAGTCAGTAAAGACCCTGAAGGATTGGGTGGAGAGGGAGGTGGGAGGGGGGATCAGGATGGGGAACACATGTAAATCCATGGCTGACTCATGTCAGTGTATGACAAAAACCACTACAATATTGTAAAGTAATTAGCCTCCAACTAATAAAAATAAATGAAAAAAAAAAAAAAAGAATCTGCCCGCAATTCAGGAGACCCAGGTTTGATCCCTGGGCTGGGAAGATCCCCTGGAGAAGGAAATGGCAACCCACTCCAGTATTTTTGCCTGGGAGATCCCATGACAGAGGAGCCTGATGGGCATGAGCTACAGTCCATTGGGTTACAAGATTTGGACACGATTTAGGGAGTAAACCACCACCATATATATATTTCCATGCCTGCATGCTCAGTCATGTCTGACTCTTTGTGACCCCATGGACTGTAGCCCACCATGCTTCTCTGTCCATGGGGATTCCCAGGCAAGAATACTGGATTGGGTTTACATGTCCTTCTCCAAGGGAGCTTCCTGACCCTGGGATTAAACCTTCATCTCCTGCATTGGCAGGCGAATTCTTTACCACTAGGCCACCTGGGAAACCTATATATGTGTGTGTGTGTGTACATATACATGCATATATTCATATATATATATAAATCAATACAATCTGCTATGTTATAACCACCTAATTAATTACCAAAATCATTGCCACATTGCCAGTTGTTGCATACCTCCTTGCTGATTATCCCTCAAACTCATCAAATGCAATGTGTCAAAAAATGAATTTCTCACATTCCATCTTCTATCATTGATGCTTCAGTTTTTGCTTATGACCATTACTATACCCTCAGTCTGTCATATGTAAACGTTATAGTTGGTATTATTAATGCTATTAATGTAAATTAATATGGGCTTCTTAGGTGGCACTAGTGGTAAAGAACCCACTTGCCTATGCAGGAGACTCAAGAGATGCAGTTTCAATCTCTGGGTTGGGAAGATTCTGTGGAGAAGGGAATGGCAACCCACTCCAGTATTCTTGCTGGGAGTATCCCATGGACAGAGAAGCCTGGCAGGCTTACAATCCATTGGGTTCAAAGAGTCAGGCACAATTGAACCGACTTAGCATGCATACATGCATGAAGATAATGTATTGTCAGGTCTCATTTAGATATCCCTCACATATGTATATAGCTCATGAGTCATGTATATGTATCACAGCGAACTGTGGAAATTTCTTAAAGAGATTGGAATACCAGACCACCTTCCTGCCTCCTGAGAAACGTGTATGTAGGTCAAGAAGCAACAGTTACAACCAGACATGGAACAACAGACTGGTTTAAAGTTGGGAAACAAGTATGTCAAGGCTGTATATTGTCACCCTGTTTATTTAACTCATATACAGAGTACATCATGTGAAATGCCAGGCTGGATGAATCACAGGCTGGAGTCAAGATTGCTGGAAGAAATATTGATAACCTCAGATATGCAGATGATACCACCCTTATGGCAGAAAGTGAAGAACTAAAGAGCCTCTTGATGAAAGTGAAGGAGAATGAAAATGCTGGCTTAAAACTCAACATTCAGAAAACTAAGATCATGGCATCTGGTCCCATCACTTCTTGGGAAACTGTGGAAACAGTGAAAGACTTTATTTTCCTGGGCTCCAAAATCACTGCAAACGGTGACTGAAGCCATGAAATTGAGAAACATTTGCTCCTTGGAAGAAAATCTATGACCAATCTAGACAGCATATTAAAAAGCAGAGACATTACTCTGCTGACAAGGGTCCATCTAGTCAAAGTTATGCATTTTCCAGTAGTCATGTATGGATGTGAGAGTTGGACCATAAAGAAGGCTGAACCCTGAGGAACTGACACTTTTGAACTGTGGTGTTGGAGAAGGCTCTTGAGAGTCCCTCGAACTGCAAGGAGATCAAACCAGTTAATCCTATAGGAAATCAATATTTCCTGAATATTCATCGGAAGAACTGATGCTGAAGCTGAAACTCCAATACTTTGGCCACCTGATGCGAGCAGCCAACTCATTGGAAAAGACCCTGATGCTGGGAAAAACAAGGCAGGAAGAGAAGGGGAGGACAGAGGGTGAGATGGTTGGATGGAGTCACTGCTGGACATGAGTTTGAGCAAGCTCCAGGAGATGGTGAAGGACAGGGAAGCCTGGTGTGCTGCAGCCCATGGGGTTGCAAAGAGTCGGACATGGCTGAGAGACTGAACAAGAATGGCACAAATCAGCCAGCATTACCCAAGTATCCAACTAAACTAACACATTTGTCTTCACTGACTGTGCTGTCTCCAGATTCTTTTTTCTTCCAACTCGTCCCTTATATCTTAGAAGAGTCTTACTGAAAACAGATATAATCTCATTAGTTTCTGTCCTGGGACCTTATATGTCTCTGTTTCTTCCTAAATTTTCTGTAAACTTCTTTGGATGACTTTCAGCATCTTCCACAATCTGGTTTCAGTCTGATTTGCTAGATTTTCTTCCAGAGTGTGTTGTTTCAAGTAGAATGTACCCTAGGAAAACTGTCTTTTTCCCATTTAATTTACTCATTGTGTACCTTTGTTCATACTTTGAACCCCTTCTGGAATTGCTTAAACTGCACCATCTTTAAAGTTTTAAATTCTAAATTTTGACCATAAGTCAAAGTTTGGCTTGTACACTTTCTCCTTTCTGATCCACAGAACTGGAAGCTATCGTGTTCCTATCAACTTTCATAGCCTCTGCAAAATGTCTAATCACTTCTAAATTGGGAACTTTTAATGTCTCTCATTCTAGATCTTTCTTTTTTTAACCTGTGAAGTTTGTTTTTTATTCATCTTTTAATTTCTTCTCAGAACTTAGCATACTACTTGATACATAACAATAAAATTGTTTACCGTGTAATATTAATAGCATTAAATGTAAAAGTATAATTCAATAGAATAAATAACTTGAGCATTTTCATTCCCCTCTCATCAGCTAGGGAGACTTCCATAGCAACATGGCTTTAACTTGCCATGGATATATCTGCAAGATGGAATTCATCATTAAATAGAATAGTGCTGTTTAAATAAATAAGCTCCCATATCTATCCCTGCTCATAATGTGAAAAGGCAAAGAACGTCTATCCTGAATACGTAGATTTTTGGAGTTTGGGGCAAGAGTCAATGTTTGGACTGTTTCCTGTCTCTACTGACCACCTTTTCTCATTTGTATTATGGCCTCAGGCAAACAAGATTATAGCACAAAGATTTGGCTACAGTTTTACATTAATTGCATGACACACCTCATTTGATAAACATCCCTCTGCTTTATAGAGTCTATGAATTGCCTAAAAATTTTAATTCCTCAGAAATGTTTTCTTCACAGCAGAGTAACAGGTGGCAACACCGTTTAATTTTTCTTATGTAAAAGCTGCAGTTTGCATAGATACCTTTTTTCCTCTTAACAATAGCCAGCAGATAAATTAAAAGACATTTCCACTTTCCACTCTTTTCAGAAATAGACACCTCAGAGTCAGAAACAGTCAAAATGTTGCTTTGATAAACAGGAGGCCTGGTTAATTTCAGGGTAATGGCCTTGAGAGGCAAAATTAACAATGGAGTAATATATAGCTTATTTTCTTCATGAAGCTGACATATATCCAAGGGGAAAAAGAGGCTTGGTAATTGGATTTTGTGCTCACACTAATGGGATCAGTCCTGTATATTTTACTTGCCCATTACTTTTTTCACTGAATTTAGTGAGGTGCTATCATTTATTTCCAATTCGACCTAAAGATATGAAGCCAGTAACAAATGAAAAATTTGTTAATATTAAATTTGTGATTTATTGTATCATATAACTTTTACTTGTGTAATTCTGATTGGGATGAACTCCTCTGAATCTTTTTGTTTAAAAGGAGACAAAAATGGCTTATTGAATTATTGCAATAATTGATCTATTTGAAATTATATAAAACTGCATAATGCTTTAAAAATAAATTTAATCATTTATAATGTGAAATATGAGATCCTATTAATATCAAACTTTAATATTTCCATATCAATAGATTTCTTGAGCATAGTACCCAGTGTCTGCAAATTATTTCATGATTTATTTAATCAATCCTCTGTTAAAGTTTGGGTTTTTTCTCCTTTTTCACTATTTAAGATAATGCTGTGATGAACCTTCTCGTGTGGACATGTTTTATACATATGTCGTCGTATCAGTGTAAATTCCTAGAAATGAGATTTCTACATCAAATTCTATGCACAATTTATATTTTGATACTTAATGTCAAACTTCCCATTAGAAACTTTTTACCAATTTGCATTTACACAAAGAGCATTTCCCCAAAATTTATCTATGACTTTTTATTATTTCTAACAAAATCTTTGCCATTCTGATTTAAAAAAGCAATGAAATGCCATAGCATATGTAATGGCTTCTTTTGTTAAAACTCTTACATGCAACTTGTAAATATGTTTGATTCAGAAAAAATATATGAAGACAAATTATTAATGGAACTTACTAAGCCCTTACAAATAATAAAACCAACTTTTCTCAGGTAATTGATAAGCATCTGTGTTTAAATTTGTTTCCAATTCTTTTACCTCCAGGTTTATGAATGGAGTTCATAATAAGAAGTAATATAATATGTATATACTGTATAATGTGAAATTAGTGTTAATTTCAATTGATCTGCATTATTGTGTATGTGTTTCACAGTATTAATTTCAACAGACATGAATATTTGTGTATCATTAATTTTGTAAAATTGAGGATATTTTATTTTTCATATGGGATATGGTCACATTGCCAGTTACTTGGATTTTACTCATACAAGTGAAGACAACCTTCTTGGTTAATTTTGTTTGATTGGCCAGTACAACAAAAATAATCACATACATATATATTTTTACTTATGAAATTACTTCTAATAGTTATCTCAAAGTTAACATTTGAGATAAAAGCTGTATTTTTAAGGTGTGAAAATGATTTGCTTAGTTCATAAATCTGACTACCTGGAATGTTAAAATTGGAACCCAAGTTTGTCCAAAAATTTTAGAGGAATCTAATTTAGCCTCTTCCTTTCTCCCTCCAGGCCAGTAATCCTGACGATAATACCACTGTTTAGCTCTTTGCTGTGTATTTTAAAATAACTTTTGTTTCATCAAGTGATGCAAGATAAAAAGGAATATCATTTTAAAGTAATTCCTAGCATTTTTCTAATCCAGTCTCACAGAGTCTATCTAGGTTTGTCTGTCCCTGTACAAAACATTCTTTGTACTACAGAGTTGTAGTAGTAATGGGATATATACCATTTGGTGATGGATTGGTCAGAAGGTGTGTCTGACTCTTTGTGATCCCATGACCTGTAGCCCTCCAGGCTCCTCTGTCTGTGAGATTTCCGAGGCAAGAATACTGGAGTGGGTTGCCATTTCCTCTAACAAGGAATCTTCCTGACCTAGGATTTGAACCTGGGTCTCCTGCATTTTAGATAGTCTCCTGTATTACAGGTAGATTCTTTACCGACTGAGCCACCAGGGAAGTCCCATATACATTTTAGTGTTAATTATTCACCATAGACTAGTCATGTTTTATTTCTATAATATAATAATTATGTTATCATCTTTCATATAGAATATTACTTTTTCATAAGAAAACCTAAAAAGATCCATATTCTCCCTACAACATCTGTCCTTAGTTGTTTGTCTGGTTCACTCATTCAGTCATGTCCAACTCTTTGCAACCCCATGGACTGCAGCACAACAGGCTTCTCTGTCCTTCACTGTCTCCCAGAGTTTGCTCAAGTTCGTGTCCATTGAATCAATGATGCCATCCAACCATCTCATCTTCTGTCATCCCCTTCTCCTCATGCCTTCAACCTTTCCCAACATCAGGGTCTTTTCAAATAAGTCAGCTCTTCACAGCAGGTGGCCAAAGTATTGGAGCCTCAGTTTTAACATCAATCCTTCTAGTGAACATTTAGGGTTGAGTTCCTTTAGGATGGACTGGTTTGATCTCCTTGCAGTTTAAGGAACTCTCAAGAGTCTTCTCCAACACCACAGTTCTAAAGCATCAATTCTTTGGTGCTCAGCATTCTTTATGGTCCAACTCTCATATCCATATATGACTACTGGAATAACCATAGCTTTGACTAGATGGACCTTTGCTGGCAAGGTCATGTCTCTGCTTTTTAATACGCTGTTTAGGTTTGTCATAGCTTTTCTTCCAAGGTGCAAGCATCTTTTAATTTCATGCTGCAGTCACTGTCAACAGTGATTTTGGAGCCCAAGAAAATAAACCTGCCACTCTTTCCATTTTTCCCCATCTTTTTTCCATGAAGTGATGGGATCAGATGCCATGATCTTAGTTTTTGGAAGTTCTCGCACTGTTGCAAAAGTTCTAAGCCCCACAACAGACTTTCCAACCTGGGGCTCTGGCAGAGGGACTGAGAATCCCCAGGGAATCTGACTTTGAAGGTCACGGGGATTTGATTTCAGAACTTCCACAGGACTGGGGAAACAGAGACTCCTGCAGGGTACAAACAAAACCTTTTGAGCACCAGGACCCAGGAAAAAGAAGCAGTGTCTCCATATAAGAGACTGAGTCAGACTTGCCTGTGAATGTTTGGGAGACTCTGGTGGAGGCACGGGCCAACAGTGGCCTGTCTTTAGTTAATCAAAGCAAAATTCTTGTTATTACAAGGCAATATAAAACTAAAATAGTAATATATACAAGGTAGAACACCTTTATTCATATGCAGAGTGCAACTTAAATACAGAAGGGGCAAATTTCATTCCTATTATCATATTTTTTTAAAGATTTTATTTTATTTTTTATAGTTTTATTTATTTAGGCTGTATTGGGTTTCCATTCCTGAACCGGCTTTTTCTGGTTGTGGCGGGTAGAGGCTACTCTGCAGTGGTGGCCTTGTTTGTTGTGAAGCACAGGCTCTGAGCGTGTAGGCTTCTGTGGATATGACACATGGGCCCAGTAGTTGTGATGCATGGGCTCTAAGGCACAGGCTGAATGGTTGTGGCGTGTTTGCTCCACAGCATGTGGGATCTTCCTGGCCCAGGGATTGAACCCGTGTCTCCTGCATTGGCAGGCAGATTTTCTACTACTGAGCCACCAGAGAAGTCCTTAAGATTTTTTTTTTAAAGAGGAGTTTTAGGTTCACAGCAAAACTGAGAGGAAGTTACAGGGATTTCCCACATACCCTGTGCCCTACACATGCATAGCATCTCCAGTTATCAACATCCCCCACCAGAATGAAAATGGAAAAATCTGCATCAATGAGGCATAAGCATCCAAAGTGCAGAGTTTACCTTAGGGTTCATTACTAGTACTGCGTATTCTATGGGTTTGGATAAGTGTATAATGACATCTATCCATTACTATGGTATCATACAGTATTTTCAGTGCCTTAAGTTTTTTCCTGTGCTCTGCCTATTCATCGCTCACCCACCCAAATGGTGGCAGCCACTGATCTTTTCACTATCTCCATAGTTTAGTCTTTTGCAGAATGTCATCTTTTATTTCAGTTCATTTCAGTCACTCAGTCGTGTCCAACTCTTTGGGACTCCATAGACTGCAGCACACCAGCGTTTCCTGTCCATCACCAACTCCCAGAGCTTTCTCAAACCCATGTCCATCAAGTTGGTGATGCTATCCAACCATCTCTTCTTCTGTCACCCCCTTCTTCTCCTGCCTTCTATCTTCCCTAGTATCAGGGCCTTTTCCAATGAGTCAGGTCTTAGCATCAGGTGGCCAAAGTATTGGAGTTTCAGCTTCAGCATCAGTCCTCCCAGAATTGACTGGTTGGATCTGTTTGCAGTCCAAGGGGCTCTCAAGAGTCTTCTCCAACACCACAGTTCAAAAGCATCATTTCTTTGGCTCTCAACTTTCTTTATGGTCCAACTCTCACATCCATACATCACTATTGGAAAATCATAGCTTTGACTAGATGAACCTTTTTTGGTAAAGTAATATTTCTGCTTTTTAATATGCTGTCTAGGTTGGTCATAACTTTTCTTCCAAGGAACATGTGTGTTTTAATTTCATGACTGCAGTCACCCTCCACAGTGTTTTTGGAGCCCAAGAAAATAAAGTCTTTCACTGTTTCCATTGTTCCCCAACTATATGCCATGAAGTGATGGGACCTGATGCCAAGATCTTAGTTTTCTGCATGTTGAGTTTTAAGCCACCTTTTTCACTCTCTTCTTTCACCCTCATCAAGAGGCTTTTTAGTTCCTCTTCACTTTCTGCCAAAAGGATGGTGTCATCTGCATATCTGAGGTTATTGATATTTCTCCCTAAATTTTTGATTCCAGCTTGTGCTTCATTCAGCCAGGCATTTTAGATGATGTACTCTGCTTATAAGCTAAATAAGCAGGGTGACAATATACAGCTTTGACATAATTCTTTCCCAATTTGGAACCAGTTCGTTGTTCCAAGTCCGGTTCTAACTGTTGCTTCTAACCTACATACAGGTTTCTCAGGAGGCAGGTAAGGTGGACTGGTATTCTCATCTCTTGGAGAATTTTCCACTGTTTGTTGTGATCCATACAGTCAAAGGCTTTATGAAGCAGGTCAGTGAAGCAGAAGTAAAAGTGTCCTCCATGTCTTCTTGTGGTTCGATAGCTCATTTCATTTTAGTCCTAATCATATTTCATTGTTCGAATGTATTCATGCATCTACCGAAGGACATCATAGTCGCTTCTAGGTTTTGGCGATTATGAAGAAAGTCGATATAAACATCATGTGCAGGGTTTTGTGGAAGTAGGATTTTAACTTCCTTGGGTAAATGCCAAGGAGCTTAAGTGCTGCATTTTATGGTAAGGGTATGTTCAGTTTTACAAGAAACCACCAAATGCTTTCAAAATGCTGCACCAGTTTGCATTTCCACTGACAATGAATTGGTGTTCCTGCAGCTCCACATCCTTGCCAGCATTTGTTGTCAGCGTTCTGGATTTTTGCCAGATATTAGGAGAGGTGTGTAGTGGTTTCTTGTTTTAATTTGCATGTCTCTGATAACATGTGATCTGGAACATCATTTCATATGCTTATTTGCCATCTGTATATCTCCTTTGGTAAGATATTTGTTGAAATCTTTTGCTATTTTATTAGATTGTTGTTTAATTATTGATTTTTTGAGAGATTTTTTGTATATTTTGAATAACAGTCCTTTTATCAGAATTGTATTTTGCAAATGTTTTCTCCCAGTTTGTGACTTGTTAACTTGTCTGCCTATTCTCTTGGGAAATGATTTTTCATAGCTTAAGAAATCTTACTTTCCCAGTCTATTCTTAGAAACATCAGTTTCCAATTATTTCAATATAGCTTCTGGATTATAGCCTGAGTCTAAGACTTTTGTTGGCATGGGTTAGATTCTGTAGGCTTGCCTTTCACGAGATTTGATATCACTACTTTTCAACAGGAAAGTTAAAAGAGATAAGTAGTTTTTAATAAATGTAGATGAAGCCAGTATATTTTTCCATGAGTGGAGAGTCTTAAAAGTTAAAATTTTGTAAATATATATCCCTCTGTGAATACTTTTGGTTTTTTTATGTTCAGATTTCCAAGTGCAGCATAATCATTATTTCCATTTTTCCAATGTGAAATTCATATCCAGGTGAAATACTATTCCAAAGAGAACAGTATATCATGTTATTGACTTTTAGTTCAATTTCACAACCAGTGCAACATGAAATCACTGTTAAGTGAAACTGCTAATGCCTTATCCTTTTGTGAAATAGATGTCTTTCAGAAAAAAATCCTAAGCAAGGGGAAAATTATACCAAATGGAGACCAGTATCAAACTGAAGTGAAAATTCTCCTAGGGAGAAAATTATTTTAAGTGGAATAATTATAAAATTATTCTTGTGGAGTTTGTCATCCTCCTAGGGCTTTTGCCTAAATATAATTGAATATAGTTGGTCGCAAGACATATTGATCTTTTAATATTAAAAAGAACTCTCTAATGCTGATTTTTTGATATTATGACTCTAGAGACATATACATGTGTCTGTGGAAATAATAATTATTGTGTATATATCATTTCTGTCTATCTTTAGCTATGTATTTGCTTTTCTTTGTCACTTGTGGTATTTCTCAGGGACAAATAATGAAATAGGCTACAAACACTGACTTGAGGTGAAATGGGTTTTGTCAGTTTTTCCATACAAGCTACTTTTTAGATATAAATTCTGTATCGTAAATCTAATACATACGATCACTGGGCTGTGCATTCTAAAGCTTAGTACCTGACTTTTTTCTGTCCTAAATATGCATTCTGTTTGCATCATCTCAATAACTATTTGAATAATATTCAGTAAATTTGTCCATGCCACTTTAAAGCTGATTTTCAAATCTTCCTTTGCAGCTCAGAATCCTTCTTCTGAGCTTCTTATCTTTTTATCTCTACTGAAAACGTCCCCAAACCTGCCAGCAGGTTCATGTTTATCATCTTGCCCGTTTATATAAATGGCTCTTTCTTTTGTAATTTCTCTTTCAGTCAGTTTTTCTGTCATTTACGCTGTGACCTGAGCAGAAGCAATCCAGGAGTCATTTTTGACACTTTCCTCTCTCACACCACCCCACATCCTGTGTAGTTTCTTACTGCCTCTTCAGTTGTCATTTCACGTTCTCTTTGCTTTCACTAATCTAGTGTAGCTCTTGGGTGATGTACCTACATATTCACCTGGAGTGCTCCCTTGCCTTCCTAAAGGCCACACTCCATGATGCAGCATGATTCATCTTCCTGAAAAGTAAACTTGTGATCATGTTGGTGTCTGACCAGACGTCATGCAAATGAACACAGTTTCCTTCACAGACAACCTTTATGTAAACACAGAGGGGCAGCTGCCTCTATGAGGTAAAAGGAGGAGTGACTGAGATTTCTTCACCTCAAACTTCTCCCTTTGCAGAAGCATCATACTAACTGGAATTTCCCTCTTCCCCTTTCTTTGGGTTCATACATTGAAATCTCATTTTAAAACCCAATCTTGGTTTTCTAAATACACCACTTATTTTGCACTAGTTTTATTTTTACGGAGAAGTGGCAAAGCTAATACGGAGTTCGTATAGATGCCTCATCTATTCCACCCTCCTCCCTTAATATGGAAAATTCTTAGAGATGGGAATCTCTAAGACCAGACCACCTGACCCGCCTCCTGAGAAATCTGTTTGCAGGTCAAGAAACAACAGTTAGAACTGGACATGGAACAACAGACTGGTTCCAAATCGGGAAAGGAGTACATCAAGGCTGTATATTGTCACCCTGCTTATTTAACTTATATGCAGAGTACATCATGAGAAACGCTGGGCTGGAGGAAGCACAAGCTGGAATCAAAATTGCCGGGAGAAATATCAGTAACCTCAGATATGCAGATGACACCACCCTTATGGCAGAAAGTGAAGAGGAACTAAAGAGCCTCTTGATGAAAGTGAAAGAGGAGAGTGAAAAAGTTGGCTTAAAACTCAACATTCAGAAAACAAAGGTCATGGAATCTAGTCCCATCACTTCATGGCAAATAGATGGAGAAATAAGGGAAACAGTGACAGATTTTATTTTTGGGGGCTCCAAAATCACTGCATCTGGTGATTGCAGCCATGAAATTAAAAGGCACATTATTCTTGGAAGAAAAGCTATGAGCAACCTAGACTGCATATTAAAAAGCAGAGACATTACTTTGTCTAGTAATGTCTAGTCCATCTAATCAAATGTTTTGGTTTTTTCAGTAGTCTTGTATGGATGTGAGAGTTGGGCCATAAAGAAAGCTGAGTGCCGAAGAAATGATGCTTTTGAACTGTGGTGTTGGGGAAGACACTTTAGAGTCCCTTGGACTGCAAGGAGGTCCAACCAGTCCATCCTGAAGGAGATCAGTCCTGGGTGTTCATTGGAAGCACTGATGCTGAAGCTGAAACTCCAATACTTTGGCCACCTGATGCAAAGAACTGACTTATTTGAAAAGCCCCTGATGCTGGGGAAGATTGAAGGTGGGGGGACAAGGGGATGACAGAGGATGAGATGGTTGGATGGCATCACCGACTCAATGGGCATGAGTTTGAGTAAATTCCGGGAGTTGATGATGGACAGGGAGGCCTGGCATGTTGCAGTCCATGGGGTTGCAAAGAGTCAGACATGACTGAGCGACTGAACTGAATGTAGGTTCATCAAAACTGGGAAACCAGCATGGGCACATTACTGTGAAGTAAACTCGAAGACTTAATCAGATTTCATCTAAGTTCCCACTGATTTCCTTCTTCTGTTTCAGGACCCATTCCAGAATGCACAGTGCCTTTAGACAGGATTGATTTTGATAGAGACAATTAATTGCAGTTTTTTAAAACAAAGGAAGAAATTTTTTATTAGACGAATAAGCCTATAGAGGAGGACAGTAGTCTGAAAAATTTGGAGGGAGCGCTTTGGGGTGTCTGAAAGGTCTGCTCTTGTGTGGGACCCTAGTGAGATGGGTATGTATGGCATTGGGGGAGACCCTGGGAAACCAGGGGACACCTGATTTAGGGACGCAAAGTGGAGGGGGGTGAATAAAAGAACAAAATGAATCATTGTAAACAAGCATTTCCATTCCTAATTTGTTTTAGAATAATATTTGTTGATAGATAATGATCCAATCGTTATGAGTCCAAACACAGAAAGAGAAAATATTTAAAGAAAAAATTAAAAGCATATGTACCATTAGCTAGAACTGCAGATCTATAGATTTCTTAAAGAGATCCTTTGTGTGGCGTCTAAAGGAGATACCAGTTTGAAGATGGGAAAATATATTCTGAGTAACTACTTACCATCTGTCATGATGGGCTTTTCTTCAGCTGCTACAAAAGTTTTGACTGACCTGAGGTATTTGAATGTCATATTTCTATATTCAAACAAATCTTCTCAGGTTCTCAAGGGGACAGATAGAACTTCCTGGCTGACTCATCTACCTTGGAAGCTGAGGGGCATGTCTGCGTGTTTATCAGCCTCCCTGGAAGCGTCAGCTGTGGCCCCTGCAAGGGGCAGGATATTGGATTCACTGTTCCACTTCTCATTTCCTGGGAACATATTGTGTAGTTCCAAGGACATGATAAGAAAAATCCTGCATTGAAGTCCTTTTTTGTACAAATGAGGCTTTACAGAAGATTTACCTGCTATAAGCTGCATGGGTGGGGAAGTAGTTTGTGGGTGTAGGTTTGTGTTCTGCTTGTTCTAGTCTATGGAGTTAGATTTTCCATTTTAAGATAGTATAATGTGCTATTGAAAGTGAAGGGTTTGTTCAAGTACTGAAAATGAAAAACATTAAAAAAGCACATTATTCTCAGATCAGAGTTCTAAACTATATTTATATATATACTATACTATACTATATCTTATTACTATATTAATGTGAAACTGTTTTGATTTACTAATTGTGCAGCTTTATAGTACATATTTCAGTTTATCAT
Source organism: Cervus canadensis (assembly GCF_019320065.1). Lineage (NCBI taxonomy): Eukaryota > Metazoa > Chordata > Mammalia > Artiodactyla > Cervidae > Cervus > Cervus canadensis. The sequence goes on along the minus strand of NC_057398.1, from coordinate 65,236,584 downwards.
GTGTGTATTATATATGAATTGTAAATAATTAATAAGCAGTGACAAAGCATAAAAATAAAATCAATAAAGATTTACTCCTTTTGATAAGGTGTCAATAACTTTCTTATTTATTTATATTTTTAATGTTTAGGACCTACAGTTATAATTAGAAAAAAGCAAGGATCAGGATGTTATTTTATTGGAGTTGGATTTTATCAATATGCCTCTAGATTAGAAAAGTCTCAAGTCATAAAACTTTCCACTATTTCCAATGAAAATTCAGCTGTAATGTCAAATCACTAAAAGTTTATTAGGCACTTGTCATAACAACACTAATTATAAATTAGATCATTTTATATTCTTGAGAATGGGAAAAGTAATTACACTAGTGGTTTCACTAGTTGATGAACCATTTTAAGAGTTGATTTCTTTTGCAAAATCAAAGTGTATTGTTCTTTCTTCTTCTAAATAAGTACTTAGTATAAAAATGGGTTTAATAGAAATCTAAATTTAATGGAAATAAAATGCTATGAATACTGACTTGATTTTATTAATGAACTTTAGTATAATTATTTTAAAGATGTAAAACCTTAGCTTAGAATTTAAATGTTAGAATTTTTATTCATTATATAAGACTTCAATTTTAAGATAGATAATTTAATTAGATAAGAGCAGTGATGATAATATTACCTGTTGTGGAGTCTGTTCTTTGAAAATATGCTAATTGTGGACTTTACTGAAGACATGGAGATTAAAATCTTTGTAAATCCTTAAGCATTGTAATTAGCCTTTATGTTTCTTTTTTTGTGTGTGTGAGCCAGATTTAAAAGCATATCCATAATTTATTTAGGACCAACCAAGCTGAAAAAGAATTTTTCAATATTTTTAGCTTATTCTAAATTAGCTTTGTTTTCTCTTATGCTCTTTCCTATTCTAAATTTTTTCTAAAACTGCTAATGTAGCAGTAGGAAATTAAATTCACAATATAGTAAATCATACAAGGGCTTCCCTGATGGCTCAGATGGTAAAGAATCTTCCTGCAATGCAGGAGACCTGGGTTCAATCCCTGTGTTGGGAAAATCCCCTGGAGAAGGGAGTTGGTGGGCTACAGTCAAAGGGGTCGCAAAGAGTTGGACATGACTAAGCTATTAACACACACACACACACACACACACACATGCACACACACGGTAAATCATAAATATCACATTCTGACGACATTTTTAAAGTCCATTGTTTGTAGCCCTGTTTTAGATGACCAGTGTTTTTCTTACAAGAAAAGCTTGACGAGATGATTACAACACCTCCTCACACACACTCTTTCCTTTATGTTTCTTTTTTTAATGCTCTGAGCTACACAATTAGCATTTACTAAGTTTCTACTATCTGAGGGACTTTCCCAAGTGATGCTAATGGAAAAGAATTCACCTGCCAATGCTGGAGTTGGAAGAGACTCAGGTTTGATCCCTGGGTTGGGAAGATCCCCTGGAGTAGGAAATGCCGACCCATTCCAGTATTCTTGCCTGGAAAATTCCATGGGCAGAGGAGCCTGTGGGCTACAGTCCATGGGGCCACAGAGAGTCACCATTCTTTAATTTTCAACCTCTCATGCAGTCATTGTCCTGTGAAACCTCTCATGTGCATACATGCTTGCAAAATGTGTTTTGCTATGTGAATGCCTGTCCTTTTGTTTTTGGTTTTTTGGCTGCACCATGCAGCTTGTGGGATCTTGGTTCCCTGACCAGGGATTGCATCCATGCCTTAGACAGTGAAAGTGTAGAGTGCTAACCAGTTGACTGCTAGGAAATTGCCCTGTTCTTTAATTTAAATAGCTAAATGATGCTGTGCTGTGTATTTCACTTTATTTCTTAATGTCTCTCAGCAGCATTATGCTTTATTTTCAAAAAAAGATTCAGCCGTGTTGCTATGTGTTCTTTGCTGTAACAGACTCCATTCTGTTTGCCCCCGCATCTGCCCTGTACTCAAATGCTCCACTTCCCAGCAACCATGGGTTCAGCGCCACGGAACATCCTCCTCTGACCTTCATCACCATTTTTTTTAGATGAGGAAACTGAGGCGTGGGGAATTGAGTCACCCCCCAGCATTACATGGCTGGGATTAGAACAGGCACTCTGCATCCAGTTTCCAGCAGCACTTTTAGCTCTTCCTGGGCACTGCTCTGATTGAGTAGCACTCTTGTGTAATTTATTCCAAAAGGCCGTATCTAGAAGGACTCCGTGAGCCTCAGTTTGACCTTTGGACTTAGCTTAAGCAGAATAATTCACTGCTCCACCCATGAATCTGAACTCTATTAGCATTTATAATGAGGCACACAGTATGTAATGAAGAGCTGAAGATATTATTTTTTATGACTAGCCAAAACTGAAGTAGAAAGGGAATTGCCAGTTATTAAATGCCCACTGTGTGTCAGGCATTATAGCAGAAATTTCATGTTGAGTAATCAACTTTATCTACTTAGCTGCCCTGTGAAGTAGCTAAAATGAACTTTCTCCATCAAATACGAAAAGCAGCCTGAATTTTCACCATTGGTTATCAGTAGAGTCAGAATTCAGTCAATATTGGTTGACCCCCAAAGCTCCTGTTTTTCTTACTGAACCACAAGGTCTTATTTGAATGAATCTGTTCTTTACAGAAAATAAAAAGAGTGAAGCTAGTTTGCTTGGTGACCCAAGTGTTGATCTTATTTTGGCAAATTGTAGGCAACCTTAGCCAAGGTTTGTCTGAAATTCTTTCCAAATTCCAAAGTCTACATACTTGTCATTTTCTTATTTTTAAATAACCTATAGGAGGCAACAAGAATAGAAAATGTGTTTTAAAATGAATGGGAAATGAATTTTCCTGGAAAACAATCACTTCAATACTAACTTGATTAAAGAGTTGGAAATGGGATCTCATATTACAAAGCCGGTTGCATGCTTAAGGTGGTTTGAACCTCACCCTCCTCTGTTTATTGGTGTCCAAATGGACACCCAGATGACGTTAGAACATTGTTTCTGTTACATTTTCCTCCAAGTAAAAGTGACCTGCAGGTCTTTGTGGTGATTACAACAAGGACTTATGAAGGGCTTGTGTTAGTTGTTGGAAGGAACATTTTGAAAATTTCTGAAAATTATTGAACAAAACTTGATTTTTTTCAGAGATAGTTTTTCTCCTAAGCTTGAGTGGTGATGAGTGTGGTGATGCATCAATATCAATTTAGGTAATAGAGTATCACCCAAATGATAAATCCCATCAGTAAAGACAGAACTAACATAGCTAAAATTAAGAAGTAAATCAAGTTTGGCACAGGATTTCTCTTCTGTTAGAAATCTCTCTCCCCTTATTTCTACTGGAAGACCTGTCCTGGAAGAACAGTGTGGCCAAAGGACCAGAGCAGAGGAGTTGAGCTCAGCACAGAGTTCTGGCAGACTTTGCCACTGTAGGAAGGTTAGAGTCCAGCCCCAGGGAGGGGCGAAGTCAGAGGCAGGCTGGTGGGGTGAGATTCAGTGATGTCCCTTGAATCAAACCACATAGGAGACCACTTTGCTTCTTCTCCACAAAGTGTTCACTCGGCTCAGAGGTAATTAGCAGAAGTAATTAATAGTGTTACTTCAAGGATGCTGTGGCTGCTTGAATTATTTTCAAATCAAATGGAAAACTGTAGTGTCCCCTTAACAAACCCAAAGGCATACTTGACATTTCTAAGTTTAATGACTGTGATTTTTAGATAATGCACTATTTTGACAGTGTCTAGAAATAGCAAGGGCTTGATTTCTTTAAAATACAGATATATGGTGATGACATTAATGTGTATTAATATTTTATGATACACATAAAAAAAAAGGGAAGAGCTGTCAGCATTTGATGTTATAAATTTTATCACATGCTCCAAATCACTAATATGTAACTGTTTGGACATATATACTAGTATGGTACAAGTAATAGTAAATGTATAAATATGGTAACACCACTTGAATTTGGAATGTACATACTAAATACCAGAATCTGACAAAATTTCAAATTGAGTATATAAACTATTTTTAAAGAATGCAATATTTCAAAGGACTTATACTTTTATTTAGAATGGTATGAGGATTCAGTTTTCAAAATGATTTTGAAAAGAAAACCTTGAAGAACAGTAAAGATACTGATTTAAATATATCTCTTAAGCTTTAAACATTGTAAAAGTAGTACTTCTATCCTTTTAAGTTCTGCCTAAGTGTTTAATTCTATATAAATGCAGATATAGGAAGGGTAATTTTATATTTAATTTGCTTTTGCTTGCTACATATACCATCACATTTTCTGCATTTGTATACTATATTGCTTGATAAGATGGTAATTAGCCACCTACTAACTGTGCCCTTGACTAAGGTCTTATTATCACTTGCTCTAGTTGTTTTGCCAGAAAGATAGAAAAACAGGATGAGAAATGTTTTTTGTTTTTACTTTTCCTCTAGTTCCAAAATTCTGTGGGTTCTATGAGCCTGTGTTTTGTCTCCTTTTTCCCCTCCCAGTGGAGGCTCAGCTCCTTAGTTCATCTTACTCTTTTACAAACTTGAATCAAAGACTATTTGGCAAAGTGTCAGTTCTCTGACAGTCTGTGACAATATATTATTTTGTGCAAATGTTACCAAATGAATAGCTAGTAAAAGTTTTCCATTTTATGATTCTAAACTTGCTAAGTTTGATGAATAGAATCTAACATTTGGCATTTGTATCTTCAGATGTCATCATTTTAATCTTTATAGCACATGCATTGATATAACAAACATTAAGTCTCTATACTCACAAGTGCAGTGCAGGGAAAACTGTCGTCCTTCTTGCTGTCTTGATTCTTTCTTTATTGACACTCTCGATGGGAGACCTGTGCTTCTTTTAGAGGAATTTTTTTCCAAGTGGAAGCTTTTCTATATTGACATGTTCCCTGTCATAGATTTTTTTTTCTACGCAGTCTTCATCTAACTGCATTATTTTTGAGGTCAAGTTTAATATATAAACACCACTGAATCCATTCCATACTCAAGGTATTTAGATTTTAGTTTTACTTTGAAGGATTTGGGTGATATTTCTACTAAGCATATAATAAATCAAGTTCTACAAAAGTCTCAACTATCTGAGTCTCTTTTTTCAATAGCCTCGCACCTGTAGTGTCAGCGTCCTAAAATCTTCACATTGTGAAGTCACTTACCTTGTGATATGTAAATTATTTTTTCAGTCAAAAATATGTAAATCTCAGCTTTGCAACTGTGCTCCGAGGAAAGGGCTTCATTTGAGAAAAAAAAAATAAACATTTAAAATATTTTTCCAAAAGCAGCATTTGCATGGCTTTCATATGGTATAAACATTTTCATAGGAAAATTGTCTTTTATTTTAATGGCTTAGAGCCTTTAGTTTTTATAATTCAAAGCTTATCTGAAGGACATTTAAAATACTTAAAAGCTACATAACTATTTTTATGATTTCAACTAATTGGAAAATATCTTTTAATGCATAAACACCATCTTTATTGAGTTAAGACTTGAAGGGAAATGGTCACACATAGTGGTTTTTTAAAGGAATGAGCCCTAAATGGGAGACATACATGAAGTGTTGAGAGAGGAAGAACTAGCCACTGCATCTGCCCAGATTTTTGCATCTATCTTGTAATCAATAAAAAATCAGCTGTTGCAGTGATGGAGCTGTTGCATCATTTTTAATGCTCATGCTCTTCAAGGATTTGAAGGCACTAAAGATTAGTTTATGGAATATGGTTTATCTTCCATGCTGTAACACTGACATTATATAAAAAGCTAAATAAATTAGTTTGTCACATTTTTACTCTTATCCTTTTGGGGTTTTAGCTCAAATAATGGACTTGTTCTCTCTCACACATACCCTCAAATTTAGTAATATCATCTTAGTATTACATTAAGTAGGGGAATATGTTCCTTTATTTGGTAATTCACTTGGTATTTTACTTTACTCTGTTAAATATACCTTATGAGTGCAGTATTTGAAATGTGATAAATCTGTAAAGGTAAATATTTAGCATAATCATTAGCTTTACCCAAACAATCCTTAAAATTAGATTATTTTTGTTTTTATTTAGCACTTAATGTGGCTTTTTGTTCCTGAGTGCTATATAAAGTGACTGAAGAGACATGAGCTTCCTGAGAAGAAATCAGTTCACATAGAAATGCTGAGTAAGTCCTCTGAACTCAAAAATCAAAGGGAAAAGTCAGTATAATGTGGTATAATGAAGTAGGCCGTCTGTAACAGGATAGTTTCTACTAATAGAAGTAGGCCATTTCATTAAGAAAAACAGAACAAGAGACTGGGCAGCTCAGGGTGTAAAAATAGGGAACATATCCTCTGTACAATATCTCTTTCCTATTAAGTTCTGGCTAATGGTTTTATTTAAAAATGCACGTTGAAGGTAGGTAGTTTTTTTGTTTGACTGACAGTGTATTAGAAAGCAGAGATACCAGTTTGCTAGCAAAAGTCCATATAGTCAAAGCTGTGCTATTTCCAGCAGTCTTGTGTGGATGTAACAGTTGGACCATAAAGAAGACTGAGTTGATGCTTTGAAATTTTGGTGCTGGAGAAGACTCTTGAGCACCCCTTGGACTGCAGGGAGATCAAGTCAGTCAATCCTAAAGGAAATCAACCCTGAATGTTCATTGGAAGGACTGATGCTGAAGCTGAAGCTCCAATACTTTGGCCATTTGACGTGAAGAACTGACTCACTGGAAAAGACCCTGATGCTGGGGAAGATTGAAGGCCAAAGGAGAAAGGGTCAGCAGGGAATGAGATGGTTAGATAGCATCACTGACTCAATGGACATGATTTTGAGCAAATTCTAGGAGATAATGAAGGACAGGGGAACCTGACATGCTGCATCCATGGGGTCGCAAAGAGTCAGACATGACTTAGCAACTGAATAACAACAATAGCTGATGGCTTATTTTATTAATAACTCTGAGAAAACTTTCACATTTGAGTACTTGTAATCTTGTTTAAGTAAATGGTCAGATTTCAGACTGATTTTCTGAACCAGTTTGAACCCGTACACACATGCTAAGTCGCTTCAGTCATGTCAGACTCTTTGTAACTCTGTGGACTATAGTCCTCCAGGCTCCTCTGTCTATGGGATTCTCCAGGCAAGAATACTGGAGTGGCTTGCCATGCCCTTCTCCAGGGGGTCGATGAACTACAGTTTTGTAGATAAGTGATGAATTCTGAGTATTCAAAACAAAATACTGCTTTAAAAATTCAATATAAGATAATTGTGATGAGATCATGTAGGGTAACATATATTTAGGCTACTTCCATGTTCAGCTACATCAAATTAAACTGATAATGTTATTTTTAAGCATGAGGAAAAAAGGAAAACAAATTTAAAAGGGACGTGACTATAATATAGAACAAAGATAAGTGACATGGTTGAGAAAAAAGTGGTACAACTTTATCAAGTCAAATTATTTCACTCTCATGTGGGAGAAATTCCAGAGAGAGGTAGCTAAACTTTAATAACCTAAAGCTGACCAGGTAGATTGTGATAAAATTCTGAAATAAAGATGGTGAAATCCAAGAACAACAGTAGAAAGAAAAGTCATTGAGTGATAGAATTATGCTTATTTTGTACAGATGCAGGATTCTGAAAATGTGATTTACAGAGTTTATACAAAAGGCAGTCAAGGAAGGAAGAACTAAAGATATGGATTGAACTTTCAACCAAGGCATAGTTTAGCTAGGGCTATGGGTGTTGTGAGAGAAATTTCAAGGATGAATGTGGTAATATATATGAAACACTCTCTGTTCCCTGGAAGAAAGGTTCTATAAAAACATAACGTATTACTGATTCTTAGAATGAATGGTGAAGGTTGAAAGATTTTCAGACACAGGGAAAGGGCACATTCACAATCCAGTGAGAAGCAAAAGATTTTGAAAATGGAAGGTCAGATTCAAGAGAAGAAGAACATTTTAAATCTCCTTAAAAGAACACGCACACACTCATACACACACAAAACACAGTTTTAAACAGAACTATCTCCATTTTGAGTTGTACCTGTGCAATAATAGATTGTATTTTTACAGGATTTTATCTCCATAATAGTTTAGAACTGAATAATTTTAAGTGCATGAAGTTAAAATGAATACAGTGATCAAAAAGAGCAGAGTGAATTTGGGATAAGTGTTAAAGGAAGCAATGTTGTAAAAGAAAGAGTACAAGAGAAACAGTAAAGAAGTACACATTTCAGTAAAAATTATTTTGCAAAAAACTTCAGGGAAATGGTTTGAAGAATGAAATTTTTATAGAACTTCCCTAAAAGAAGGTCTGCATGTAGTGGGTAGAAAGAGTAAAAGCTTGCAAGAGGATTTATGTGCACGTTTAGATATACAAAATGAGTTGGAGGAAATACAAGGAAATTAGAATTGTACCACCCAGAGGATCTCCTGTGGAGTGGCTGATTGCATCTCCGGATATTATAATTGGTGCAGGGGTGGCTACGAGGTAGCTTGGCCAACAGAATGCCTTTGAAACAAATCAAGTGTCCAAATTGCAGTCTGTTGAATTGTGTTGTCATGAAACGTCTCCCTTCATGATCTGAATCTGGATATGATATTGCTGCTTTGATTAATTAGGCAACCATATTTGCTTTCTCCTGAAATGTATTATTAATGGGAATGTTATAGTTAAATGGAACTGGGGTTCTGATAGTAAATATCTTAGGACTTGAGAGAGGGGCATTTGGAAAACATATAGTAACATGCTTCCAGGGAACAGTTCAATACTATAGTGTTATTATACATTGAAATCTTGTGTTTTGTTGTATGTCTGATAAATACTTGGAGAGATATAATAGATTTTTCATTTGCACCTAATATAAATCTTATGAGAGAAGTAATTCACTGTCCTTGATTTCTGTGTGTTATCAGATTCTTTATTATACCAATCTATCACATATTTAAGTGCAAATAAGGAAAGAATAATCTCTAGCTATCTGATCAGAGTTTTCTTTTTTTTTTCCTGGGTGTTGTGGAGAAGAAGTAATTTTGACTTTGTTTATAGGCTGTTCCTTATATTCTTTTTTTTTTTAAACTTTATTTATTTATTTTGGCTGTGCTGCATCTTCATTGCTGTTCAGGCTTTTCTCTAGTTGCAGTGAGCAGGGGCTACTCTGGTTGCAGTGTGAGGGCTTCTCATTGTGGTGGCTTCTCTTATTGCAGAGCATGGACTCTAGGGCACCCAGGCTTCAGGGTGAGGAGCCTCTAGAGCACAGGGTCAATAGTTGTAGAACATGGGCTTAAGGTTGCTCTGTGGCACGTGGGATCTTCCTGGCCCAGGGATTAAACTTGTGTCTTCTACGTTGGCAAGCATATTCTTGACCACTGAACCACCAGGAAAGCCCCCTTGTATTCTTTTTCTTTCACACCCTTCGTCCATTTAGGTACCAGATCATTTTGATTCTACTTTAAAGATGTATCCACCCCCTAACCCCAATTTTTACTAGGTCAGCTCCGTCACCACCCGACTGATCAAGTTACAACTGTCCCTCGCTGGATGACCACTGCTTCCCCTTGTCTCTTTCACCCCTGCAGTCTCTTCTCAGTCTGGCAACCTAGGATCCTTTTTCTCTTCTTTTTCCCCCCTACCATCCCTGGTATAAATAAATGTGGAAAATCCTGAAAGAGATGGGAATACCAGACCACCTGACCTGCCTCTTGAGAAATCTGTATGCAGGTCAGGGAGCAACAGTTAGAACTGGACATGGAACAACAGACTGGTTCCAAATAGGAAAAGGAGTACGTCAAGGCTGTATATTGTCACCCTGCTTATTTAACTTATATGCAGAGTGCATCATGAGAAACCCTGGGCTGGAAGAAGCACAAGCTGGAATCAAGATTTCTGGGAGAAATATCAATAATCTCAGACATGCAGATGACACCACCCTTATGGCAGAAAGTGAAGAACTAAAGAGCCTCTTGATGAAAGTGAAAGAGGAGAGTGAAAAAGATGGCTTAAAGCTCAACATTCAGAGAACTAAGATCATGGCATCTGTCCCATCAGTTCAGTTCAGTCACTCAGTCGTGTCTGACTCTTTGTGACCCCATCAACCACAGCATGCCAAACCTCGCTGTCCATCACCAACTCCAGGAGTCCACCCAAACCCACATCCATTGAGTTGGTGATGCCATCCAACCATATCATCCTCTGTCATCCCCTTCTCCTCCTGCCCTCAATTTTTCCCAGCACCAGGGTCTTTTCAAATGAGTCAGCTCTTCGCATGAGGTGGCCAAAGTATTGGAGTTTCAGCTTCAACATCAGTCCTTCCAGTGAACATCCAGGACTGATTTCCTTTAGGATGGACTGGTTGGATCTCCTTGCAGTCCAAGGGATTCTCAAGAGTCTTCTCCAACACCACAGTTCAAAAGCATCAATTCTTCTGCGCTCAGCTTTCTTTTTAATCCAACTCTCACATCCATACATGACCACTAGAAAAACCATAGCCTTGACTAGATGGACCTTTGTTGACAAAGTAATGTCTCTGCTTTTTAATATGCAGTCTAGGTTGGTCATAACTTTCCTTCCAAGGAGTAAGCGTCTTTTAATTTCATGGCTGCAATCACCATCTGCAGTGATTTTGGAGCCCCAAAAAATAAAGTCAGCCACTGTTTCCACTGTTTCCCCATTTATTTGCCATAAAGTGATGAGACTGGATGCCATGATCTTAGTTTTCTGAATATTGAGTTTTAAGCCAACTTTTTCACTCTCCTCTTTCACTTTCATCAAGAGGCTCTTTAGTTCCTCTTCACTTTCTGCCATAAGGGTGGTGTCATCTGCATATCTGAGCTTATTGACATTTCTCCTGGTGATCTTGATTCCAGCTTGTGCTTCTTCCAGCCCAGCGTTTCTCATGATGTACTCTGCATGGAAGTTAAATAATCAGGGTGACAATATACAGCCTTGACGGACTCCTTTTCCTATTTGGAACCAGTCTGCTGTTCCATGTATAGTTCTAACTGTTGCTTCCTGACCTGCATACAGGTTTCTCAAGAGGCAGGTCAAGTGGTCTGGTATTCCCATCTCTTTCAGAGTTTTCCACAGTTTATTGTGATCCACACAGTCAAAGGCTTTGGCGTAGTCAATAAAGCAGAAATAGGTGTTTTTCTGGAACTCTCTTGCTTTTTCGATGATCCAGCGGATGTTGGCAGTTTGATCTCTGGTTCCTCTGCCTTTTCTAAGCCCAGCATGAACATCTGGAAGTTCACGGTTCAGGTATTGCTGAAGCCTGGCTTGGAGAATTTTAAGCATCACTACTAGCGTGTGAGATGAGTACAATTGTGCGGTAGTTTGAGCATTCTTTGGCATTGCCTTTCTTTGTCATTGGAATGAAAACTGACCTTTTCTGGTCCCATCACTTCATGGCAACTAGATGGGGAAACAGTAGAAACAGTGGCTGACTTTATTTTTTGGGGCTCCAAAATCACTGCAGATGGTGATTGCAGCCATGAAATTAAAAGACGCTTACTCCTTGGAAGGAAAGTTATGACCAACCTAGACTGCATATTAAAAAGCAGAGACATTACTTTGTCAACAAAGGTCCATCTAGTCAAGGCTATGGTTTTTCTAGTGGTCATGTATGGATGTGAGAGTTGGATTATAAAGAAAGCTGAGCGCAGAAGAATTGATGCTTTTGAACTGTGGTGTTGGAGAAGACTCTTGAGAATCCCTTGGACTGCAAGGAGATCCAACCAGTCCATCCTAAAGGAAATCAGTCCTGGATGTTCACTGGAAGGACTGATGTTGAAGCTGAAACTCCAATACTTTGGCCACCTCATGCGAAGAGCTGACTCATTTGAAAAGACCCTGGTGCTGGGAAAAATTGAGGGCAGGAGGAGAAGGGGATGACAGAGGATGATATGGTTGGATGGCGTCACCAACTCAATGGACATGGGTTTGGGTGGACCCCTGGAGTTGGTGATGGACAGGGAGGCCTGGCCTGCTGCAGCTGAGGGGGTCGCAAAGAGTCGGACTTGACTGAGCAACTGAACTGAACTGATTCCCTGATAAGGTGGGAAGACATACGAGGGATAAAATCAGAGCTATTAATATGTTTTAATATGATATGTAATCGAAAGCTGGAGGTGGGGTATAGAGGGCAGTAAAAATCTACTGAACCATTTCAGGTGAGAAGTAACGGTGGCCTGAACAAAGGTGGCAACAGTGGAGGTAGTGAGGCGTGATCAAATTCGTGGAATACTTGGATATGCGGTGAGATTTTACTGAAAAATTAGATGTGTGTGATTAAAACAATAAGCTTTATTTTAGAAATACTAAATTAAACATAAAATTAATCCACACTTTTTACTGATGGTGTTTCATAGAAACAGCTTAAACTATTTTCTTAAAGGAAATATTTTTTACTGAAAAAAGAGAAACTTGCCTTTTTGTATTTCACATACTCTTTTTCTGATTTGGAATTCTCTATAGCACAAAATCATATACATTTTTTTCTGAAATTTGTCATTTCTCACTAAGCACTCTGTAAGAAGCCCACGTGGGAGAAAATTTTGTAAGATGGGATTTACATCAGTTTTCACTGTTTATTTCTGTTTTTTAAATAAAATACTCGCTAAAGTATCTGCAAATAAGTCAAATCATGTTGCTCCTCCATCCAGCCCTTCCCATGACTTCCCATCCTGCTCAGGGGTACAGTCCCCCCCGCCAGAGTGAGTGGAAATTTCCCTCTAAATTGGTCCCCGGTCACCTCTCTTATATCAGCTCCTATTATACAACCTTTGGTTCCAGCCTCCCACCCCACAGCCCAGTGACATGAGTCTAGTTGCTGCTCTTGTACTTTTCCAAGCCTCCTTCTTCCCAGCTTCATCTCCTGCTTCCTGGGCATCCCTTCCCAGCATCTCTTGTCACTTATGATGACCTCACCTGATTTCTCAAATGTCAAGCGAGGCCTTACCAGGTGGCTCATTGGAAAAGAGTGCTAGTGCAGGAGATGTAGTTAAATCCCGTGGTCAGGAAAGTCCCCTGGAGGAGGGAATGGTAACCCACTTTTCTCTCCCTCACTACTTGAATGGAAAACTCTAGGTTAACATGGTTTTGTGTCTATATTGTTTACTTTTGAATCCCAGAAGCTAAAACAGTTCATAGTATGTAAAGATGTTGAGATTGTTTTTGTTGTGTATAGGGGTGAATGATGTTAGTCTCTGATGCTTGCTAATGTCATGGCATCTTTATGAAATACCATTGTCTTGGAGCTATAAAATACTGGGAGGGGTAGCTGGGTAAGAGTCAAGGAAGTGGTATGTAGCAGGAGAAGGAGCGTAGAGAGAAGGATGGGATAAAGACAAGGAAAATCTCACAGAAATGGGCAGAAAAATGAAACTATGATCTGACTTGCTTGACAATTTAAGAAAACACTTTTTCTTAACAGTTAAGAATACCATGTATTTGATGAACTTAACTAAACTTTCAGCATAATAGAAAATAAAGTTTTCCAAACTTGAAATTTGTTCTCAATCCACACATATTTAATCTTTTTATGACAACAAAATTGGTGTTCTAATTTTGTAATATTATGAGGGAAAAAAAAATTCAGTCACTTCTGTACAGCGTCAGTATTTGGGGCCATATATTTTAAATAGTCATGCTTTTACATAATTTAACCAAAAGCAAAGCTAAACATTAATTTCTAAATGACCTGTTAATATTTAAACTAGAGCCATCAAAAAATTCTATCTGGTTCATAAGATGTGGCTCAGCTGGTAAAGAATCCACCTGCAATGCAGGATCTAGTTCGATCCCTGGGTTGGGGAGATCCCCTGGAGAAGGGAAAGGCTATCCACTCCAGTATTCTGGCCTGGAGAATTCTGTGTACTCTGTAAAGTCCATAGGATCACAAAGAGTGGGACATGACTGAGCGACTTTCACTTTCTTTCACTTTTTGCCAGTTAACCAAAAAAATTGTCTGCTTATTTTTGCCAATAGATGTCAGTGGTTGACCATATTAGTGAAATGATTGCAGATGCACTTGTTTTATGCCACTGTTCAAAGGCTTGACTTCAAAGGAATGTATCATTCTGTAAATGGTTCTTTTTATTATTTCACCTTGAGAAGTAATATGTATTTATGATGTGATAGAGTTGACAATAGGAAATGTTAATAGATTCCCTAATTGATTGCAACTTTTGAAATATTTAAGAGCTATAGCAAGTATTCACAAAATTAAAATGACTTTTTAAAATGCTTGCTTTGTTTGTATAGATTTATGTATATTCCTCCAACCAAGCAATTTTCAAAGTACAAGAGCAGCTGTTCATATACATAGTATCAGTGTTTTATTCACATTCATGCTCAGAGATTTTTATTGAGATTTCAGGAAACATTTAAAAACCAAACCAGGAACATTGTCTAAGGTAGTTTGCAAATAAAGCTTTATTTTTTTTTATTATAAATGTTGTATGGTAGTTGAGGAGTCATAATTTCTGTTAAACATGATTGTGAATATTCACTTGACATGAAATAGTCCAATTCTCAAGTTTTCCAATGAGATACAATTGTTTATCCACTTAGTTTTTCTATTACTGAATGTTTTATCCTCTCCGTGTTTCTTTTTTTCATATATCTTTTTGAGTTAGATGTAAAGTTAAAGTAAAACAATATATGGTAGCTTTTCTTGGATGAAGAATTTCAAAGAAATATTACAGTTACTCATAATTTTTAAGAATAGTAATTCATGCTTCTCTTCTGTGGTCTGTGGGAAATGTACAAACCTCTGAGATATTTCCAAAATTTTCTTACTCATGATATTGTTCTCCTAGAAAGCTGCCATTACTATATTGAATAAAATATTGAGCTGATATTTTGATAAGGATTTTATTGAGCAGAATGGCAATGTATGCTATCATTTATTAATTATTTTAGCACATACTTATTGAGCTCCTATTTTATATCAGGGTCTTAACACGATTTTCTTACCTGTGGTTTTCTGATACCATGTAGAGAAGATTTTTGCTCTCTTCTTCCTATGTATAAGATAGTTTTAAATAAACCCTTGAGTCAGAGAAAATACAAGCCACAGAGTGGAAGACAATACGGGAAATATATAATCTGGCACAAGGTGTGCATGCAGAACATATAAGGAACTCTTATAAATAAATCAAGAAAAAGACATTCAGCCCAACTGAAAAAAAAAAGAAAAAAAAAAACAGGCAAAATGGTTAAGCAAGCACATTTCATAATAGAGGTTGTCCTAATGGTTATTATAATAAAGAAAAGATGCCTACCAATTTGAGTCATCAGAGAAATAAGAATTCAAATTATTAAACACCCACCATAATGTCTAAAAGTTTAAAAAAGAAATGATGATACCAATGATAGGCAAGCCTGTGCAGCAACAGGGTCCCTCACACGGCTCTGATGGGGCTGTAAATTGTTAAAACCATTTTGGAAAGCTGTTTAGAAGTTCTCTTTTAAAGTTGAACTTCCACAAAACCTATTAGTTGGTAGTTCCAAGAGAGTGGCACACACATATTAGTAAAAGATACGCGTGGGAATGTTTGTAAAAACGCCGCACTAGAAGCCACCCACATGTCAACCTAGAATAGAAGAGAGAAATTAATTGTGGACAGTGCACTCAAGGAATACTCTACGGCAGTAGAAAACTGAACTATCACTACATGCAACAACATGGGTGTAGCTCACAAACGGTAAGCCAAAGAAACTAGTCAAGAAAAAAGTGCGATTTAATTCCATTTGTAAAAGTTTGTTCACAAGCAGTCGAAACTTATCTATAGAGGCAGAAACAACAATGCTTTTAGGATGGGTAATGACTAAAAGGGATCATGATGGAAACTTAGAGATGGTAATCTTTCTTGATCAGGGTGCTTTTACGTGGGAATGAGCATCTTTGTACAATAATTATGACTCCTTTATTCTTCAGGTTGTGTGCTCTGCACCAACACAATACTTGAAAATTGAGCTGATTACGCTTCATAATTGGTAACAGAATAATACCTACAATAATCCAATGATAATACCTATCATTGCATAAAAAAATCACTTTTTTCCTGAAAAAGGACTTTTTGAGACTCTTCTCAAGGTATGCAGATGGCTTTCCTCATTCACTCAGTCACATCCTTACTGTAATTGTAGGCAAAAGGACAAGACTCGGGGAATGAAGAGGGAGAAGTGAAATAATCTAATGGACCTCCTGCTCCAAGTAAAGTAATTTAAAGCACAAAATTTAGTTCCGAAATTCCTTGAAGATGCCATCAGAAGGAAACATAATGAAATACAGAATATCTTGTTTTGTTTTTACCTGATATGATAAAGAATATCAAAAGAAGCAAAGTTTTCTGTTGTTGTTGCTATCTCTTAATGTTGAGGAAATAATGCCTTACATGTTTTTTCTTTTGTTTAAAATGTAAGTATCATCAAGCACCATAATGCCTGTGATTTTCAGCTATTTTGTACAGTATACAGATAAACCAGAGAAATTCAAGTCACGAATTATGTTGCCTATTTATTTAATAGCAGTATAGTAGTTGTTGTTTAGTCGCTCAATTGTGTCAGACTCTTGGCAACTCCGTGGACTGTAGCCCACTAGGCTTCTCTGTCTATGGGATTTCGCAGCAAGAATACTGGAGTGGGTTTCCTTCTCCAGGGGAGTGTAGTAATTGTATAGTGTTAGTTGCTCAGTCGTGTCTGACTCTTTGCAGCCTTAGAAAGATTTCACTCCCTCTCTTTTTTCAATGGTATTTCATAAAGAATTATTACTTAATTCCACAGGTAATTACAGATCACTTATATTTTGTGTAATAGGTGCACAAAATAATAATGAAAGCTAGAACCTTCCCGATGAGAAAGAGTGAGGTTCTTATGGTCCCTTTTTTCCATGCTCATTTTGTTCTAGCCTGACATTTACGCAGTAGAACACACACCACTTAGGTTCAACTCATCTGTCAGGTTCTTTTCTCTAATATATCATTTTCTTAAGTTCTGCATTTAAAATGATGGGAGAAAATGAGTGCAATAAAAGAGGCAGAGAAAGCCAGATACTGTATGATTTCACTTATATGAGGAATCTAGAAAACAAAGCAAATGAGCAAACATAACAAAACAGAAGCAGGGTCATAGATGCAGAGACCTGACAGGTGGTTGCCAGAGAGGAGGGGGCTGAGGAGAGGACAGAAATAGATGATGGAGATGAAGAGGTGCAAACTTTTGTCTGCACAATAAATGAGTTGTAGGTGTGAAATGTACAGTGTGGGGAATATAGTCAATAATGCTATAACATATTTGTACGATGCTGGTTAGTAACTAAACTAATCATGGTGACCATTTTGAAATGTATACAAATATCAAATCAGTATGTTGCATTCGAGGAACTAGCAGTATTATAGGCCATTTATACTTCAGAAATAAACAGATTCATAGAATAAGAGATCAGATTTATGGTTACCAAAGGTAGAGGGTGAGGAGAAGGGGAATTGGATGAAAATGGTCAAAATGTACAAACTTCCAGTTAAAAGATAAAAAAAAAATATTAAGAATGTAATGTACACTGAATGTTGTTAAAAGACCATATCTTAGGTGTTCTCATCACAGGAAGACTTTTTAAAAATTTCTTTAGTTTTGTATCTGTATGAGATGATGGATGTTTGCTTAACTTATCATGATAATCCTTTCTTGATGTGGCAAACCAAAACATTATGCTATACATCTTAAATAGTGCAGGTCAATTGTATTTCAATAAAGCTAGAAAAAATAATAGGAAGAAAATAATTACATAATCTAGGTTTAGCCAAAAATCACATCTCTTCTGCACTCTTTGGTTCTCAAAATTGAATGTAAATCATTTTTCACCTGTGGGTCTGAGGACTTAAAGAAGTGAGCTTCAGGCTCTTGGTTCCTGAAGTTCAGCTGGGTGCGGGATCGCAGACTTGGCGTACATTCATTTCCTTAGTTTTCTTCATTCCACAGCTGAGCAAGCTATTATAGAGTGATACCTTTTGGTCATGATTTCATATAAAGACATAATGTAAGAAAGGGGGTTATGTATGTTCATACCTAAAGTTATATATATATATAGTCTCTATATAAATATATACATGTATTTATGTGTCTGTGTGTGTTAGTCACTCAGTTATGTCTGAGTTTTTGTGACCCCATGGACTGCAGCCCACCAGGCTCTTCTGTCCATGCAGTTCTCCAGGCAAGAATACTGGAGTGGGTTGCCATTTCTTTCTCCAGGGACTTGTATTTATACTTCTATATAAACTATATGTATTGATGCTTTTGAGCTGTGGTACTGGAGAAGACTCTTGAGAGTCCCTTGGGATAGCAAGGAGATCAAATCAATCAATCCTAAAGGAAATCAACCCTGAATATTAATTGGAAGGACTGAGGTTGAAGCTGAAGCTCCACTACTTTGCCCACCTGATGCAAAGAGCTGATTCATTGGAAAGACCCTGATGCTGGGAAATATTGAAGGCAGGAGGACAAGGGGGTGATAGAGGATGAGATGGTTGGATGGCATCACTGACTCAATGGACATGAGTTTGAGGAAACTCAGGGAGATATTGAAGGACAGAGAAGTCTGGAGTGCTGCAGTTTACGGGGTCACAAAGAGTCGGACACGACTTGGTGACTGAACAATAGTAACAATACTATATACACACATATATAAGAAATAGATATCGGGAGGATTATTAGCAAAACTGATACTTTACTTTAAATTTTCTTTTTCTTGTTTTCTGGCTTTATGTGATGTTTCTCTTGAGGTTTCTTACACAATAAAGGAAAAAGAACTGTGAGTATAAATCTTTTTCTTATATTTAGCCATAGTCCTTGGGCAACATTCTGAAACTAAATAAACTTGAATTTTGTCAGAAGAAAAGTGAAGGTAATTTAATGGTCAAGACCCTGTCACAGAAAATGTGTTCTTTTTGGAGCTCTCTCAGATTTGACTTGGTGAGCTTGTCTCTTGCAAAAGGCGATCCAGAGACCATATAGAAGAAGACATTCTTAAAGCCAGTGAAGGCAGAAACTATAAAACCACATGCAGTTTAATGGTACTGCTTCTATGGAAGCCACTCTCTATAGGAAAACTTAATGTGGTGGGAATTTCACTGGATTTAGAAGACATAAGTTCAAATCCTGGTTCTGCCAGTTGTAGCTGAGCAACAGTGAAGAGAATAATCATTTCCAGACCTTGATTTACCCATTGGAACAGTTGGGAATTAAAGATTTGGATAGTCCTTTATGGTTCCAGAGTAATGCTGCACATACCAACACATTCAGGATCAGAAATTTAAATTAAATTAACAAGTATCTTTATGTTCTATTGAATGACAATGGTTGCTGCTGGGAAACAAAACAGAAAAACAATAAAAAAACTCACAAAAATATTCTGGTCTGCTCATGAAGGGCTCACAGTTGAAAGAGGCAGAATTGAAGAAATCCAGCAAGAAATAAAGAAGATGTTAAAATAAAACTTGAATTTATATAGTTGTCTCTCCTGCTTTTCTTTTACTTGCATGAATTTGTATCAAGAACTGAAGCTCTACCAATTAATTTCTGTGTAAACTCAGGCAGGCTAAGCTTTGGTTTTTTCAACTGTGAAGGAGGAACACTAATATATCCACCTTGGCAAGATGTAGTGAAATTTAAAACGATCTGTAAAGTATGCCAACCCTTAACACTAAGTGCTGAAAATGACTAGTTCCCTGCCTTATCCAGCCTTATTTTTAAACAAATTATGGCTAGTTTATTAAAAAAGGATAATTAAGAGGTCAAAGATAATAATATAGGATCACTGGGGATAAGGACAGTGATACAAGATCCTCAGCTTTGTTGAAAGAAAATTCTTCTATGCTTATGGATTTTTGTCGTGATCACTCACAATGTCTGGAAAGGCATGCCACTGTTTGAAAAGGCCAGTGTGTGTAAGAACATCTCAGAGGAAGCCTTTAACTCCTGGGGGAATCAGAGGAAGACCAGTGGATGGTGAGCCAAGTAAATCATCATTATTTTAAAAGGGTATTGATCATATATTTTATCTTAAGGAAGTCAAACATGTGTGCTGCATGCTTAGACTATTTTCGACCCACCAGGCTCCTCTGTCCAAGGGATTTTTCAGGCAAGAATACTGAAGTGGGTTGTGGATTCCTTCTCCAGGGAATCTTCCCAACCCAGGGATCCAACCTGCCTCTATTGTATCTCCTACATTGGCAGGCAGACTCTTTACCAGCTGAACCATTGAGGAAGCCAGTGTTAACAATAGTGTATTAAAGAGTAGAGACATCATTTTGCTGACAGAGGTCCATATAGTCAAAGCTATGGTTTTTCCAGTAGTCGTATATGAAAGTGAGAGTTGGACCATAAAGAAGGCTAAGCCCCGAAGAACTGATGCTTTCAAACTGTGGTGTTGCAAAAGACTCTTGAGAATCCCTTGGACTGCAAGGAGATCAAACCAGTCAATCCTAAAGAAAATAAGCCCTGAATATTCATTGGAAGGACTAATGCTGAAGCTGAAGCTGCAATACTTTGGCCACCTAATGGGAAGAGCTAACTCACTGGAAAAGACTCTGATGCTGGGAAAGATTGAAGGCAGGAGGAGAAGGCATGACAGAGGATGAGATAATTGTATGGCACCATTGACTCAATGAACATGAACTTGAGCAAACTCTGGGAGATGGTGAAGGACTGAGAAGCCTGGCGTGCTGCAGTCCATTGAGTCACAAAGAGTTGGACATGACTGAGCGACTGGAAGACAACTTAGATATTCAAAATGTTTGTCCTTGAACTTCACTGGAGAACTTTTGAATTGAAATGTGTACTGTTTGTATTTACATACACTTTCTCCGTTCTGTTTAAGGATGGGTTTTTAGAAATTTCTAGATAATATTAATTTGGCTGCCTAAACGTCATTGTTTAATACAGCAGTAACGTGTTTCTTTCTTAAATTAACCAATTTCTGGATTTATTTATGGCTGCTCTGGGTCTTTGTTGCTGCACGAAGGCTTCCTAGTTGTGACAGTCAGGGGCTATTTTCTTTGTGGTGCTCTGGCTTCTCCCTGCAGTGACTTCTATTGTTGTGGCCCTTGGGCTCTAGATCTCAGGCTCAGTAGTTGTGGCACATGGACTTAGTTGCTCCCTGGCATGTGGAATCTCCCCTGCCCAGGGATCGAACCTGCGTCCGCTGCATCTGCAGGTGTCTCCTTAACCACTGGACCACCAGGGAAGTCCTGCGGTAACATATTTCTAATAGAACAGTAAGTTGAGTCAATTAGATGAAGGAAAAAAATGAAAGACAAACCAGATTTGACTTTCAGCTAGTTTCTTCAGCTTACACCCACTTTGTCTGCAGAACACTGACTGCAACGGTATTAATAATACCAGTGATAATCCAAGGGGACTATGGATTACATATTCATAATCTTTAGCAATATCTTAAAAAAATTAAGTCAGATGGTTGGTTCATTAAACCCAATGTTTGTCTCTGACATAAAGGGAATAATTTTGAAAGTTAGTCTGCTTTTTGTGGAAGTCACTCATGACAGTCACAAAATGCTAACTATAATTCTCCCACATTTCTTAATTTTTTTTAACATAATCTATTACAAGCGTATCACCCATTGCTATGTAAAAATTACTATAGAATCTATTTTTTTCAGTTTTGGAATAATATGTACTATCAGTTTTCTCTCCCTCTTGTGAAGTACTGATTTTATCTTCTCTATTTATCTCTCTTTCAAGATTTTAAGGAGTATCACTATTTCTGGTACTTCCATTATTCTGTTGAAGATGTTTTCTTTTAAGGGTAAAATTAAATTGTATTTCTACTTTACTCATGGTATTATAAATCTTTTTATCCAGAGGGCCCTACTGCATTGATACATTCACAAAGCATGCTACAGTGACTTGTACTTTTTCCTCAGTAAAAATCAGTAGCTTTGGCGTTCATCATCATATAATTATTATTCAGGTTGTTTTTCCTCTCAAATTCCCAAAGTATTTATGTCTACCATCTAAAGAGCTTTGCTTTATCTTCCTGCAGTTTGGGTTTTTTTGTTTGTTTGTTTGTTTTGAAATGTCAGTTTGTGTGGCAAAGTCTGCACATTGTGTTGCCTCACAGAAACCACCATCCCTTCCTTCCTTTCATTAATGGAATATCTGACTTTTTGCTAAGTCCTTTTCCCAACTTTCTTTGCAGCTAGATGCAGCCACCTGACTTGTAATTGTCAGGGCATATAGCTGGAGGTAATGAGTTTGAATGCTACATCATAATTTGATGAGACTGTTGCTTGTCCTTCAGTTTCTCCCTTTCCTTCTTCCTGGCTGGATTGTTGGTGTGATAAGGTCATGGAACAAGATAATAAATACTAGGATCTCTGGATAATGTTATAGGACAGGATTCTAGACTGGCTGCCCATCTCCAGTTTGTTAGGTGGGAGATAAGTGAATATCTCAGTTGGTTGAGTTATTGAGTTTTGGTTTATCTTTGTTAGGGTAGCTTTCCCTATCAACTGAGTATTGCATTGTATAAAACTGGGGTGTTTCGGAAGTTGCTCTGGATGACTTATGAAGTGCCCAGATAACATTCTTGATATCTCTTTAAAGTAATCTTTAGTTTTTAGTCTCCCCGTAAACAAGTTAAGCAACTGAGGGTGTACACTGAAATATATGTTGCAGGATGCCTGAAGTTTCTTTTTGGAAAGAAAAAAAATTTCAACAAATAAAGTGATAAATCAAGCCACTTAGACATTCTAAGAAAATCTACATACCAAAACTTCTTGACATTACTTGCAGCAGTTCCCAAAGGGTATTAAATCTAATTAATGTAAATGTAATGAAAATATAATCAATAAACAAAATGCAAACACATGAAAAATGACATCATATTTTTGCATAAATACATTTTCAAAAGGTGAGTAATGGGTTAATATGTTAATCTCACAGAGGGTGACAAAGATGAGAAAGAACAGTGTCTCTGCCTAAATATTGAATTAGAATATTATGATGAATAATTCTACTTAGAAAAAAGATATTTTATATTTTTTCTGATTTAAAATGTATCATAGATTAGATACTTTTATATTTGCGAGCAGTCTCAGGGGATAAATGCTTTGCTTTCTGACAGAATTTGATTTCATTTCTTTCAGTATCATAATATAAATTGCAACTTATTGAACTTATTTTCTGTCTTTCCTTCTGGACTGTGGCCTTCTTGAGGCCAGCATCTGTGTTGTTTAAAGCTCCACCCTCAAAACATGTGTGTGTATGTGTGTTAGTTGTTGTGTCCGAATCTTTGTGATCCCATGGACTGTAGCCTGCCAGGCTCCTCTGTTCATGGAATTCTCCAGACAGGAATACTGGAGTGGGTAGCCATTCCCTTCTCCAGGGGATCTTCCCTCCCCAGGGCTTGAACTCAGGTCTCCTGTACTCTATGCAGGTTATTTACCATCTGAGCCACCAGGGAAGCCCGCATATAGAGTTAACAAATAGATGAATGAAAGAAAACATATATTTTTTTTGTCATGTAGCTTTGCAAGGATATCATTTGGGTAATTTATTTATTATGTAATAGGTGATTATTTTAGAGATTTAACCAAGCACTATTTGATTTCTATGTAGTACATCATTTCATTGGGGCCATTATGGAGGATTTAAAAGTTAAATCAGTAAAAATACTTTCTTAAAGAATTTTCTAATGCATGGGGAATAAAAATGTATAAATGACTACAATATAAAACTGAAAGTGTCATATTGTATAAACTCAGAGTTCAGAGGAAGAATTTCATGGTACCAGGGAAGTATCATGACTTTGTCATACAAATTGACATCTCAAAAAACAAGCAAAAAACCCCCAAACTTCAGGAAGATACAGCAAATCTGTTTAGATGGTAGACATAAATACTTTGGGAATTTAGGAAGGAAAACAATCTGAGTAACAATTATTAAATGATGGACACCAAAGCTACTGATTTTTTCTGGGGAAAAAGAGGTACAAGTCATTGTAGCATGCTTTGTGAATGTATCAATGCCATAGGGTCCTCTGGATAAATAGATGGATCTGAAAACACAAAAGATGGATCTGAAAATACAGGAACTGATTAACTAGGAGAAGAAGGCCACAAAAGACTTTCCAGGAGTACTGAATCCTATGAGCAGATGCATGAAATTTTTAAAAATTAGAAAAATTATTCTGCTTGGCTTGAGCACACCGTGGTGGTTTAGTCACTAACTTGTGCCGTACTCTCGCAGCCCCATGGACTGTAGCCCGCCAGGCTCCTCCATCCATGGGATTATCCAGGCAAGAACACTAGAGCGGGTTGATGTTTTCTCCTCCAGGGGATCTTCCCGACCCAGGGATCAAAACCTTCATCTCTTGCAATGGCAAGTGGATTCTTTCTTGCTGAGCCTCCAGGGAACAGCAACAAGCCTGAGCATGGTGAAAGGGAAAACAGTAGGAGCCATAGTGGGCAAGGACGGCTGTCCGATTGGAAAGCTCCTCAAATGCAAACCTGCAGTTGTGCAAGTTATTTTTTTGAGGGGCACAACAGAAAATTGGTCACGTTTTTTTGAATGGGGATATGACATGAGCAAAACTGTGTTTCATAAAGAAAATGTGACAGCTCTGCAATCAGATAATGAGAGATGAGGTAGATATGGTGGAAGGCAAGTAAAGATGCCCGTCACAGGGGCCTTTGAGGGGATCAAATCAATATGGTGAGCTAGGAAATAAGGCAATTAAAATAGACACAAAAATATAATGTACAGGATTTAGCATATTATTTATGGGCAATAAAAAGAGGCACAGATGAGTCTGATGTTTCAAACTTTTGTGGCTGGCAAAAATATGTAGTTTACAGAAGAACATAATGATAATCCTTCAAGATAAGACTGAATCCAGTACAGATTAAGAAGAATTAAATGTTAAAAAGAGAAGTAGCAATGTGTCTTTCTTGAGGACACAAAAGAAGGATAAGTGCATTTTTAGACTTAGATTTAGGTCTAAAAATGCACTTATAAATAAAAGTCTCTGTATTAACTTAGAATACTGTCTCAGCAGATTTAGTTGTCCAGATATGTTGCTGTTCAGTTTCCCAGTCATGTCCAACTCTTGGTGATCCCCACGGACTGCAGCATGCCAGGCTTCCCTTTTCTTTACTGTCTTCTGGAGTTGGCTCAAACTCACGTCTCCCTTGAGTTGATGATGCCCAGATATGAGAAGAGCATTAGTCCTTGACAAAACTGCAAGACTGGCAGACCTTGCTTACTTTCGTGTCTTGCAACCTTGCCCTGCCATCTTTTAAACCAGGCTGTTAGTCAGACTTGGTCCTGGACAGGCCTGGGGAGATCGCCCCTGTTCTGTGTCCTATGTTCTGTCTCCCAGATGCCATTAAACTTTCTCAGCCCCTCAGGGTCTCTGTCTCAGTATTTCAAGGTTAAATTAGCTCACGAGTCTGTTTATATTAAGATTACTAATAGAAGACTGGGCCAGGGCTTTTTTCCCTCCTCTCTTGGAAGATTTAATTTCACCGGAGACATTTATATGCTGTAAATTCTGCGTTGATTGCTATTTCCTGATAGGAACTACATGACCGTAGTTTTAGAACTGATGAAATATACAGACAAGCAAGGGATAGTGGTTAATTGTGTTTGGACCATCCCAAATTTTGACTGTGTGTCTCTCTAGTTAAGTGGTATGTTGTTCTACTTGGATTAAAAAAAATTAACTCACTAAATCTGTAAACTTGGCAGTACATGCATGTAATAAAAATGTTGAATCATATTTTGCAGAGAACACAATGCAATGTGTCTTTCATATGACATTTAGAATGTCATATGCCAGCTTCCTTACAAGTAAAAAAATGACAGTATACCAGTAGAGCAGTACATTCTTCAGTTATGTAATGTGGATGAAAACATGATGGTAATTTGTAGACTATAGAGTGCTAAAAATGTATAGTATTTTATTCGTGATGAAATACTCTCAGAATATAGTTTTACATGAAGAACTGGCTTGGTTTTCCTCGCACACGTGTGTGTGTGTGTGTGTGTGTGTGTGTTAGCTGCTCAGTCGTGTCCTGCTGTTTGTAACCCCATGAATGGTAGCCTGCTAGGCTCCTCTGTCCATGGAATTCTCCAGGCAAGAATAACGGAGTGTGTAGCCATTCTCTTCTTCAGGGGATCTTCCCGAGCCAGGGATAGAACTGGGGTCTCTCTCACTGCAGGCAGATTCTTTACTGTCTCAGCCACCAGGGATGTGGTGAGACTTTCTCATGAGACTTTCAGTATGTGCAGCTTCACAGAGTCTAGCTCTTTATTTCCTGATGACTCCTGAGGATATAACTGAATGATAGAAATGCCCAAATTCCAGCCTGCAGGCTTGCTATTTGATGAGTTATTTGGAATATTGTGAGACAAAAAGTAAAGAAATTAAAAAAAGAAAGACCAAAAATTCCATGTGGCCTACTTTATAGCTGTTATAAAATTAAAAGTCCCAAACACAGATGCTAATTGACTTTTAATGAATTTTTCTTAAAAAATAATAAATATTCAAATATGCAATATGTGATCAGTAGTTCAGTAATCTATTGTTCAGAGAATCTCTAAATCCTATGGAGTAATAACTGAAAAGGTTAAAAGTTCCATTGTTCAAAATTTATGCAATGACCTTAATTTTTACTTCCCATCAAAACTTTTGTCTTGTGTTACTGAACTGCCCTTAAAACCAAGGCTCCAGGTTTCCAAGATTGGGAAATCTGTTGGCACTTTGGAAATTCCCACTCTTAATTCCTTTTTGCAAGTTCAGCTCTTCACTGCAAAGAATGTTTGTTATATTTTGCCAGGATTTATGTGTTTTCAAAAACAGCGTTGTCTTCTGACTTTTAAAATATCTTGCCTGCCATATTTTCAAAATTGAAAACCATCATCTTCTGAAGGGAGAGGGTGAATATTGTCCTACAACTGAATATATTCTGAAAGGACTCCACATTTACATATAAAAGCAATAGGTGTTAGTGCACCTTTTTTACTTAAGTATGCACATACAAACATGAATCTGTGATGTTCTGATTCATTCCTGGTCAGTATAATTTTTTTTACAATAATAGATAAATCTGTGTGGTCTGGTGGTAGCCATTTGGCACATGTGACTATTGAACATTTGCAATGTGGTTAATATGCCTGAATTTTTAATTTTAATTAATTTCATTCCAATAGTGATATGTGTTTGGTGGCTGCCATATTGAACAGTGTGGCTCCAGACATTTATATCCAGAAGCAGATCTAGTGGGCAAGAAATATGGTTTTGATTGCAACTTGAAGAAGAGTGGGAAAGAAAAGAATTAATAGTAGTAGCAAAAACACTGAAATGAAAATACTGGACCAGTGGGGTTACGGTGGGAGCGAGAAGCTGGAAAGAAAGTGGCACAAGTTGGGCAATGAAAAATTGACAAGGAAGTTGTTTCCAGTGGTTCTCAAATGTTAAGATGATCAGAATCAACTGCAGGGTTTTAACAAATGGAGAATACCAGACCTCAAATGTAGAGTTTCATTCATTTTTAATTGAAGTATATTTGCTTTACAGTGTTAACGGTTGTTTCTGTTACACAGTCAGGTGATTTAGAAGATACATATTCTCTTTTGGATTAGTTTCCATTATAGGTTATCACGAGATATTGGATATAGTTCCCTGTGCTGTATAGCAGGACCTTGCTGTTTTTCTAAACACAGTTTCTGATTCAGTTTGGGTTGGAGTCCGAGAATGTGTGGTTTAAAAAGTTTGCAGGTGATGCTGATCTTGCTGGTTTGAAGACAGCTCTTTGCAAACTGTGCTCTGTGTTAAAGAGTTAGTTGCTAGCTCATTGTGAAGGCTACTGACTAGAAAGTGACCCTGCTATGTGGGCCCATGGCTTGTTCCCTCTGAAGGTGCTGGTGCTTCCAGCACCTGGAAGAGGACAGTGTGACTTCCCCAAGGAGAGATACAGAACTCACGTAAGAGATCAGAGCTTTCTGCTATTATTAGTTAATGTCCTTAGTGAACTATTAATTACTGTTGTTGTTCGGCCGCTAAGTCACATCCCCATAAACTGTGGCATACCAGGCTTCCCTGTCCTTCACTGTTTTCCGGAGCTTGCTCAAACTTATGTCCATTGAGTCATTGATACCATCCAACCATCTCATCCTCTGTCATCCTCTTCTCCTCTTGCCTTCAGTCTTTCCCAGCATCAGGGTCTTTTCCAATGAGTTGGCTCTTTGCATCAGGTAAGTTATGGTATATTTTCCATGTTAATCAACATGGTCAAGATTATAAATACTATTAGCTACCTACCCAACATTCTGTTCTCCCTGACAGAATGCTGATTTAAAAAAAAATTTTTTTCCCCGCTTCTTTCATGTCAAAGGCAACTGAATTCTTAGTTTCAGGACTAGAACTTAAATTGTTCAAATTTCTTTGGAACTAGTTATGTTAAGTATTAGTTTCTTTAACCTAGCTACCATAATCTCATTCTTTTTGCCCAGTGATTGGTTTCAGAAAGGAGGAGACTCTTTCATTATAAGAAAGAAGCACAACAATAGATGCTGTTTTCTTACTGAACCGGGGAGTTCGATTTTAAACCCTGAAACCACCATAGCCCATCACTCTTGCTACCAGTGTCCCTCTGCTAGCTGTAAGCAGGGGGGCGAGGGGGGGGAACAGCCCTAGAGAACATCACAGAAAGAGAAACCAGAGACTGACCCTGGCGCCCAGCCCACCTCGTGACCTCTTACTTTTCCAAATGATATTATGTAAGATAATGTTCCAGCATATCTCATAGTTTAAATCCATTAGTGTTGATGTGTTCTGTTAGGGCAGGCAGAAAGCCTCCTAACTGCAATCTTCAGGGTGTGAGAACCAGGTTTTTACTTTATTTTTTTATTCTTTCCCCCCCCCCCGATAAATCACGGAGGGAAACAGAGTATCCTTTGTTCCTCCTGAAGCTGTGAATGGAACAATGTAAGGAATTAATTCAAGAAATTCTCTCTTTGGAGTTACTCTTATGTTAGTAACATGGAATGATATTTACTAGTTGCAGAAAAGTCTACAGGACTATTCAGATATTTCTCTCCACCTATTTTACCAACTGAATTATGAACTCTTTTAAAGATAAATACTTTTATATAGTGTCTGGTAAAGTTTTTGGCACATAATGACTTCACAGTAAACTCTTGTGCAAATGATACATGGAGGAATAAATCAGCATTTGTTCCTTAGCATCCTAAATAGATTATTAAAGGAACACTACTAGGTTACATAAATTTACCTTTGCTTTATACTAAGGTTTTACTCACAAGATCTATCATTAAATTGTAGAAATTGCAGGATAATTTCCTGTTCTAGGCAGCTGTGCTGTTTACACTACATCTAATTTTTTTCCACTTTGGCTTCTCTGTAGAGCAAAATGACAATGGACATGACCTACTTCCTTCTTTTTCTTAATCAGATCAAATAACAAAGTAGAATAAATGACAAGAGAAACAATAGCATTGCCATAACCTTTGTTATATTTTTACAAAAAAACCCAAAGTTTTCCCACATGTCCTTTGGCATGATATAACAGTGACCTTTAAAATGTCCTTTTCTTTTGCTTCAACATTCTATAGCCCATCAAAAAGTAAATTCGAGGTGATGTCATGTAATGTCTAGTGGCTGTTTGGGCTATGGTGACATTGCTTTGACTGACCTATCTCTAACTTTATAAGCAGTATCACTTCTGAATGGCAGACAAGTCATATAATCAGCATGAGGTATTTAAAGTATAATTATAAAGAGATCATAACTGAAAATGGTCTGTTTCCCAGATGTCTGAATGGATTATAGGTGGGTATCATCTTGTATCTAATTATAGTGTATTAATCAGACATTTCTTAAATTTGTCTTAATTTATGAGGTTGAGTGGTAAACAAAAAATACAAAGGAAAATTGGATATAAAATATTTCATAGTAGAATTTGCTTTATTTTAAATTGCCATGTGATTAAAAGTTATCTGTCAACTACAACTGAATATGTTTTAGTATAAGGCAAGTCATCCTAGTTTTTAGACTTCTTCAATTTTTGTAGGAAAAATTTCCTAATTACTCACTTTGGTAAATCCCATCAATTAATTGTTTTTTTCCTGTTTAGAGAAGACATGCAGAGAAGTTCATTTCCCATTTCCAATAATGCTCTTCTCTTCACTCAGTGAGCTTGGAATTCTTTCCCTGCTCCCAGCTCTATTGAGATATGATTGACATATAACATTGTGTAAATTAAGGTGTACAATTTTATATACATATGCATTGTGGAATGATTACCACAGGAAGATTAGTTAACATATTTGTCACCCCATAAATTACTGTGTGTGTATGTCTTAAGAACTTCTAAGATTTACTCTCTTAGCAACTTTCAAATATATATCAGTTCAGTTCAGTTCAGTCGCTCAGTCGCGTCTGACTCTTTGCGACCCCATGAATCGCAGCACGCCAGGCCTCCCTGTTCATCACCAGCTGCCGGAGTTTACTCAAACTCATGCCCATCGAGTCAGTGATGCCATCCAACCATCTCATCCTCGGTCGTCCCCTTCTCCTCCTGCCCCCAGTCCCTCCCAGCATCAGGGTCTTTTCCAACGAGTCAACTCTTCGCATGAGGTGGCCAAAGTATTGGAGTTTCAGCTTCAGCATCAGTCCTTCCAATGAACACCCAGGACTGATCTCCTTTAGGATGGACTGGTTGGATCTCCTTGCAGTCCAAGGGACTCTCAAGAGTCTTCTCCAACACCACAGTTCAAAAGCATCAATTTTTTCAGCGCTCAGCTTTCTTCACTGTCCCAACTCTCACATCCACACATGACCACTGGAAAAACCATAGCCTTGACCAGACGGACCTTTGTTGGCAAAGTAATGTCTCTGCTTTTTTAATATGCTGTCTAGGTTGGTCATAACTTTCCTTCCAAGGAGTAAGCTTCTTTTAATTTCAATGGCTGCAATCACCATCCTGCAGTGATTTTGGAGCCCAAAAAATAAAGTCTGACACTGTTTCCACTGTTTCCCCATCTATTTGCCATGAAGTGATGGGACCAGATGCCATGATCTTAGTTTTCTGAATGTTGAGCTTTAAGCCAACTTTTTCACTCTCCTCTTTCACTTTCATCAAGAGGCTCTTTAGTTCTTCTTCACTTTCTGCCATAAGGGTGGTGTCATCTGCATATCTGAGGTTATTGATATTTCTCCGGCAATCTTGATTCCAGCTTGTGCTTCTCCCAGCCCAGCGTTTCTCATGATGTACTCTGCATATAAGTTAAATAAGCAGGGTGACAATATACAGCCTGATGTACTCCTTTTCCTATTTGGAACCAGTCTATTGTTCCATGTCCTGTTCTAACTGTTTGCTTCCTGACCTGCCTACAGGTTTCTCAAGAGGCAGGTCAGGTGGTCTGGTATTCCCATCTCCTTCAGAATTTTCCACAGTTTATTGTGATCCACACAGTCGAAGGCTTTGGCATAGTCAATAAAGCAGAAATAGATGTTTTTCTGGAACTCTCTTGCTTTTTCGATTATCCAGCGGATGTTGGCAATTTGATCTCTGGCTCCTCTGCCTTTTCAAAAACCAGCTTGAACATCTGGAAGTTTTCTGTATAATTAACTGTATTCGCCATGCTATGCATTAAATCTACAGAACTTATCCATGTTATAATTGAACGTCTGTACCTTTTGACCACCTTCAACCATTTCTCCAAAGCCTCTGCTCCTGGCAACCATGAATCCACTGTCTGTTTCTGTGAGTTTTTTTTTTTTTCTTCAAGATTTCACATATGAGTGAGCTCATATAGTATTTGTAATAATGCCTTTAAGTTTCATTTATGTTATAACAAGTGGCAGGAATTCCATGTTTAATGGCTGAATAATATCCCTTTGTATATATGTATATACAATAATATTCCTTTGTGGATATATATATATCACATCTTCCTTATCTGTTCATCTGTTGATAGACACTTTGGTGTTTCCATGTCTTGGCTATTATAGGTAACGCTACAATGAACAACAGGTACAGATATCTCTTTGATACGATGATTTAGTTTCCTTTACATGTATACTCAGAAGCAGAGTTGCTGCATCATATGGTAGTTTTATTTTTAATTTTTTGAGAAACCTCCATACTTTTTCCTGTAGTGGCTGTACTAATTTACATTCCTATCAGGGCACAAGGGTTCCCTTTTCTCTACATTCTTGCCAACACTTGTTATCTCTTGTCTTCAATCTCAACATATTCAGAACTTAGTTAATACCATCTTTTTCCAAACCATTTCAGTGATTGGCACTAAAATCCATCTACTTTAATAGAAACAATATTTGTCTATCGTTATTGACCCCACCTCCCGTCATATCACACACTTCCCATTACAATCCATTTATAAATACTCGAGGTTTTAAAAACAATTTTATTCATACAAGTTACATACTGTAAAATTTATCCATTTAATATGCACAGTTCAGTATTTCTTAGTTTACTCACAAGACCATACAGCCACCATCACAGGATAATTTTAGAAATTTGTGTCCCCTTCAAAAGAAACATTTACCTATTAGTAGTCATTCGCAACCCCCATCTCCGCCACCAGTCAGTCCTAGGCAGTCACTAGTCTATTTTCTATCTTTATACCTTTGTCCATTCTGGATGTTTTATATAAATAGAATCATACAGTATATGGTGTTCTGTAATTTCATTTCACATAAAGCTTTCAAATTTCATCCATGTTAAAGTATGTTGCTTCATCCTTTTATATTGTCAAATGTATTTCATTGCATGAATATGCCACAATTTATTCTTCCATTTATCAGTTAATGATAATTTCAGCTGTTTCTATTTATGGGGTATTTTGAATAAACCAAGTACAAACATTCACTTGCAAGTTTTTACGTAGGATGTGTAGTTTTATTTCTCTTGGTTGTATACCGAGGGGCAGAAATGCCAGATTACAAAGTAACTCTAGGTTTCACATTTTGAGGAATTACTAATCTGTTTTCTAGAGCAAGTGGACCATTTTAGTTCTAATTAGAAGTTTATGAGCATTTCTCTTTTCGTAGCCTTGCTAACCGTTGAGACTGTCTTTTTCATATTAGCCAAGCTAGTGGACATAGAATAGCATCTCATTTTGGCTTTGATTTATATTTCCAAGAGGGTTAATGATGTGTATCTTTTCATGTACTTATTGGCCATTCATATATCTTTCTTGGAAAAGGATCTGTATTCAGGTCCATTGCTCTTTTAAAAATTGGGTTATTTATCACTTTATTATTGAAAGAGGGTTTTTAAAATATATATATGTTCTGGGGAAAAGTCCATGATGAGATAAATGATTTGCAAAGATTTCTTCTCAACCTGTGGGTTGTCTTTTTACTTTCTTGATGGTATCATTTGCAGTACAAAGCTTTTAAATTTTGTTGTATTTATTTGGAAAATTTATCATTTTCTGTCACTTTTCCTTTGATGTCATGTCTAAAAAAACCACTGCTAACATGAGTCATAAATATTTACTTCTATGTTTTCTTCTAAGAGTTTTTTAGTTTTAACTCTGAGGCTTATGTCTATGATCAATCTTGAAGTAGTTTTTGCATATGATGTGAGGTAAAGGTCCAATTTAATTTTTTTGCTGGTACATACCCAGTTCTTAGCACAGTTTGTTGACAAGACCATT
The DNA here is from genome assembly GCF_019320065.1 of Cervus canadensis. NCBI lineage: Eukaryota > Metazoa > Chordata > Mammalia > Artiodactyla > Cervidae > Cervus > Cervus canadensis. The sequence continues at coordinate 65,202,872 of NC_057398.1, read as the reverse complement.
TTTCCCTGTTGAATTATCTTGGCATCCTTGTCAAAAATCAGTTGACCATGAATGGAAAGATTTATTTCTGGAGTGGAAGTTCTGTTCCTTTGATCTCCATATCTGCCCTTAATGCAAATGCCACAGTGTTTTGATTACTGTAGTTTTATAGTAAGTTTTGGAATCAGGAATCGTGAGTCCTCAAAATGTGTTCTTTTTTGTTGTCAAGAATATTTTGGCTATTCTGAGTCCCTTGCATTTCCATATTAAGTTTAGAATCAGCTCGTCAGTTTCATAAAAAGATTCCTATTATTTCCAGCTGACATTTTGATAGGAATTACATTGAATGGGTAGATCAATTTAAGGAGTATTGTTATCTTAATAGTAATATCTCTACCAACCCATGAACTTGGGGTATCCTTCTATTTGTATCTTAATTCCTTTGAACAATGTTTATAGTTTTAACTGTACAAATCTTCCAAAGGTTTGTCAATTTTTATCCAAGTATTTTATTCCTTTTGATAATATTTTAAATATAATTATTGTCTTAATTTTTTGGTATGTTCATTGCTAGTGTTTAGAAATGCAGTTGATTTTTTTAAAAATATTGAAACCTTGCTTAATGCTTGAAATTTAAAATCCTGATTAATTTCTGGAGTCTCTGTCTTTGGCTCTGAATCTTGCCCCTCTCTCTTACTGTCTCAGGAACCTATAGATTGGTTCTTTTTCTTCTCTTTCTACTGGGCAACTGCATGGTGATCTTTTTAATGTTGTATTAAATCGCTTCCTCTCAGCTGGGTGTTCTACCTCAGTTCTGGTCTTTCATTTTTACATCTGTCACCGGTCTCCATTCAACATAGCCTCCTCCAGTTTTACACATTTCGGCCACCATGGTATCTTCCAAATGAATCTGGATCATTTCATTCTCTACTTAAAATCCTTGACTTTTCTTATTATTCATACGATAAGGAACAACACTGTATTGATGAGCTAAGGGTCCTCCAGGGCGAGACCCTGTACACATGTCCATCTCATTAGACACAGAATGCCATCTTCTCTTCACCTTTTGACCTCCTGTCCCCTCCCCTGCTGGATTATCATCACTAGACTGGATCATCCTCCCTCTGTCTGCAGACCCTGACAGATGCTGCCCTCTGCCAGTCACCCTCTCCCCTGACTGTCCCCTTGCTAACGCCACACCATCCTCAGATCTTAGAGACTCCTCTTGTGACCTATGCTTTTGGTCAGTTTGCCTTATTTTCAACCTATGCAATGCTACACTCTTTTTCTTCATAACAATTACTCTCATTTATAATTGAACACATTGGTTTTAACACTTAACTAATGACTTCATCTTTCAGAAGACAATAACAGAATATCATGTCAGTGTCTGCTTTTGTGCTGTGGTATCTTTAGTGCCTGACCTCTGGAAATCTGTCATATAAAAATTTATTGACTAAATGAATCATTCTTATCATTTCTGGCAAGTCGTTGTACCTGGAGTACATTGTTTTGCTGTAATAGTTGGAATCATAAATGCAAGTGGCTGTTGTTTAGCTTGTTAAAGCATTAAAGCTGACAGCATTGTTCTCTCTGATCAAAGGAATCTAATCTGGAGTTTAAGGTTCAGGAACTTTGAATTGTGACTATGGAATGTGTTCTCTCTTGCCGCGAGGAAGATACTTCATTATTTATGTCAGTTTTGCACTGGGAAATCTGTGTCTTCTTTAACAGAAAGTCACTAATGAGGATGGCACCTCTAAAAGAGCAATGTCCCAAGGTTCTTAATGATCGTGTGGCTCTTTTAGAAGTTGTTTAACCCCCCTGAAGCTCATGTCTCTAATCAGTGAAATAGCTACCTTGCCAGTTGTAGGTAAAATGCCTAATCCATAAAAATGTTCATTTCTTTCTCCTCTCTGTTTCTACCCACCTCCCACCATCTTTGATCTCATGGTTTTCAACCTGCTAGTACATTTTTAAATAATTCATAATTTTTTGAATCAGTGGTCTTCATAGTGGAATCCACATATACAAAGAATCCTAAAGGTAATCCACTGGAGTCCAAGAAGAAAATATTAGAATTTCAGTTTATAGTTATTTTATTGAGAAATAGAGACACACACTAGGATTTGTTATATAAATAATACAGATTGATGCTGGGAGTAGACTCAGTTTCTCTTAGATAAAATTTAAAATTATCTGATTTACTGCTTTTGCTATTTAATTTAAATTAAACTGACTTTGACAAACTTGGGCTTCCCTGATGGCTCAGCGGGTAACACAGGAGATGCGGATTTGATCCCTGGGTTGGGAAGATCCCCTGGAGGAGGAAATGGCAACCCATTCCAGTATTCTTGCCTGGAGAATTCCATTGTCTGCTAGGACAGAAGAACCTGGTGGGCTACAGTCCAAAGGAGTTGGACAGGAGTGAACAACTTTTACAAAATGAACACATTGTTTGGAAAGATTCCGGGGAAGAAGGCTCAGACTGAAGGTAACTACCAGAACTTCCATTTCAGCCTCTTGTTGGGCATATATTGGATAAATCAGGAAAACTAAAGAATTCTAGTTCAGTCACATTATCACATGCTACTTGAAATTTATTTTTTAAAAGTAATCACATTTTATTAGGGCCTTCTTGGAATGTATGTGTTCCCCACCCCCGCCCCACAGTGGGGGAGGAAGAAACTCGTGCCAAGGAGAGAGCATTTTGAAGCTAAGTATTTGGAAATGTTTTATTATAAATGTCACCCATAAGAACTCTCATTGCTCTTCACATAAAAAAGATCTAGAAAACGTTTTCTACCCAGTTCATAAGAAAAACTGGCCTAAAGAACACAGAAATTTAATGTAAAACTACATTTCAACAAAATCTTAGGCTAATTACAGATGGATTGAAACATGTGTCATGATTATTAATACAACTGAGATAAATTCCATCCATTGTATTGAAGTGTTTTCCAAATATCTTATTTTGCTGGAATGTTAATATCAGCTCTTAAAGCCAATTACCAGAATACACTGCACATAGAAAGGAACTCTGGATGTTCCAACAAAAATATTGAAGCATTTACAATTAAAAATCTTTGTACATTAGCCAGTAAGTTATTTATTAAGGTTATTTGTCTCCTTTTTGAAGAATCATATTTTGTGTGCATTTTTAGTATATACATGGATTCACTTGTGGCTCAGCTGGTGAAGAATCTGCCCGCACTGTGGGAGACCTGGGTTAGGAAGATCCCCTGGAGAAGGGAGACAGTACCCACTCCACTATTGTGGCCTGGAGAATTCCATGGACTGTATAGTCCATGGGGTCATGAGTCGGACACGACTGAGTATACAATATGTTAGCACATTGTTGGTTTGGTTTAGTTGCTAGGTTGTGTCCAACTTTTGCAACCCCATGGATTGTAGCCTGCCAGGTTCCTCTGTCCATGGGATTCTCTAGGCAAGAATACTGGAGTGGGTTGCCATTTCCTTCTCCAGGGGATCTGCCCAATACAGAGATCAAACCTGGGTCTCCTGCCTTGCAGGCAGATTCTTTACCCACTGAGCTATGAGGGAAGCCCTGTTAGCACATTAGTATGTGAATATAATTTTAAATAAATAATTCTACATATACTGAGGATTTGTGCTCAATTAATTTTTTTCTTTTTCCTGATAGGAATGTATTCAGACAACCAGAAACAGTCTCCAAAAAGAGATAGTTAATCATACAGCTCTGAGAATGTGAATTTCATTTCTTCTTCCTTTTCTGCAACATTTTCTGTAACTGATCAACCTTTAGTCTCTGGCTTTATTCTCCTCTATTCTTTAAAATTCATGATTTCTTTACCTTTGACTTCCTTACTAGATGATTCCTTCCATCCTTTTCAGGAGCATCTATCTCATTATTACTTAAGTTTGAAAAGTGTTTTTATGCTCTTTCATCTTCTCTAGTTGGAAACCAGCTCAGAGTCAGGGAGCACATAATTGGCAAATCCCTCAGGCAATGAGACCAACATAGCACATCCCTGCAGGTCACTGGAACAGGTCCCCTGGTATTCATTCCCCAAGAGGATATAGTTCAACTGTTTTCCCTTCTTCACCCTCCCTGAAGGCTGTAAACGTCTCCAGTTGATTTTCTCCCCCTCATCAGGTAGTCCCTGCATTAGTAAGTAACAGTAATAAACACAAGTTATATATCAAAGTCCACCCCCTGAGATCACTGCAGCAAGTACTCTGAGGCACTAGGACTGTGTCAGTATCTCTCACACTCTACTCTCTCTTGAGAGGTATTTTAAATCAGTTTGACCTTTAAGATATTTGTTTTTTTTTTAAAAATAAGTGTTGTAAACAGATTTTACTGAGAAAAGTTTAGTCTTTACAGTTTTCTGTTTTATTTATGTTTAAAGGGTTTATATAAAAGAAGTATGAATTAAGACAAAGTCAATGAATTCAAATGAGTTTGGGGTTAGCAGATGCAAACTATTACATAGAGAAAGGATAAACAACAAGGTCCTATTGTATAGCACAGGGAGTTATAGTCAATATCCTGTGATAAACCATAATGGAAAAGAATATGAAACAGAATGCATATATATGTATAATTGAATCACTTTGCTGTATTGTAGAAATCTGCACAACATTATAAATCAACTATACTTCAATAAAATAAATTTTAAGATAGGTGAGTTTAATACCTTTATATACACACACATACACACACACATACACGTCCCTCTAACTGGAATCATTTTAAAAAAAGAATTAGTAGGGAAGAAAGAAATGCTTCCTTTGTCTTTTTATCCTCTCAAGGAGACAACTATCCAACAGAAATGAAAAAGAGTGGTCCAAGTCATTGGAGGGCAGCCTCTGTCTATAATCCCAAGATATATGGATGAGTTTACCAGCCTCACTCATGGAGGATTACTGAAATGGCTGAAACTCCATCAGGAAAAGGCTCCAGTATGACATAAAGGAGCCTGAACATCAGGAATAGAGAAACATGGTCAAAGTCCTGGGAGAAAAAGGGACTCAGTCACAAAGACAATTGTATTAGTCATAGTGAATCTTTCTTCCCTGGGGCTGCCTCTTAGAAGTTTTTCCACTTACGCTATCTTTTCAAAGGGGTGGCTAGGTTTTTTTTTTTAACATTTTATTTATTTTTAATTGGAAGATAATTGCTTTAAAATATTGTGTTGGTCTCTACCATACATCGACATGAGTCAGCCATAGGTATACATTTGTCTCCTCCTCTTTAAGCTCCCTCCCACCTCCCACCCCATAAAGGGGTGGCTAGATTTTTTACATATCTTCTGTCTAAGGAAAAACTGGTTGAAAACAAAAAAAATCAGGCAATCATTTAGCTTCTTTATTCTTATGGTGCCAAAATCCATTTTGTTATTAAAATAAAAAAATCTGTGTTCTAATGGAACATTTTTGTACATACGTGATTGATGATTATTGTGCTCATGTGTTTTTCTATTAGTACATCTCTACAAACATTTATTGCAAAATATATTTCCCTGTAGAATACCCAAAAGTCTTGAAAATATTTATAAAGAGTGTTCCATTCACCTTGTAAGTCATCAGATAATGGTCACTGCCAGAGGTAAGATTTTTTTCCAGAGGTCAGATTTTGAGACAGAAAGACCAAACTTCTGATCTCATAAAGCAATCTCTTTCTTCCTATCTTTTCCATCCAGCAACTAACTTTAAAAATACGTTTAGGTTGTTGGCAGTTTATTATATCCAGAAGGAAATTTGACTGACTTTTTAGAGGTGAAAAAAAATCTGAAAGTGCAGAAAATTAAAAATATCACTTACCTTTAAGATAAGTGAAATGTATTCAAATTTAAAACATAGCTACCCTTTTGATTAGTAACTTACAGTCTCTAAAACATGTGGTGCTGCTTAGAGAAAAGGTGCCATATAAAAAGCAACTCAAGTTACGAGGAAGTGCAGTGTGAAAATTACAACTTAGTTTTAAATGTCTTTTAATGCCAGTTTAACCATTTGAGAAAAAAGATCATGATATTTTTCCTATAAAGTTTTCCAATTCAGCTAGAAAGGTTTTTTTTTTTTTTTTCCCCTCACTAGCACTGCTCAGAGTTTAAATAAAATTAGTTTGAATCGATGCACTGGTCCACATAAAGACAGGAGGGTACACTAGAATTTTATTAGTTTCTCACCATAATCCCTTGTATCATCAAATTAAATAAATGCAAATATAAAATTATCTTCTAATCAGTTATGTTCTAAGTGTTTAAAACAAAAAACCTTACTAGCACTTCTCCATTATTCATGGTCAAGAAAGGCAAGTGAGAGAGGAAGTAGGGATATAGTTAGATATGTGCTTGTTCCTTTCCTTTTCTATTCTAACCTTAAAAAATTGTCCCAAGGAATCATTTTCCTTTAAAGAACTGTTTCAGTAATTAAAGGAAGAGAGATGAAACTCAGCTGAACTAAGGAGGATTTGGGGGGAGAATAACTAGGTCCCCAAAAAACAACAGCTCAATTGATAAAGAAATAAATTACAGGAACATTCACACGCAAACTGCAGGACTGTCATGAGAGAGAAAGCAGAGAGCTGTGTTTAGAAGTCAGGGCGACCTCGATGGCCCAGGCCTAGGATCTCTGCCTATTGCATTTATTCATTGGCTAAGCATCCATAGACATGAATTTGAGCAAATTCTAGGAAATAGTGGTGTACAGAGGAGTCTGACATGACTTAGCAACTGAACCACAGCCATAAGCATTTCTTGAGTAAATATTGAATGCACATGCATTCATGATGTGGTGGAAGCATTCTGAGAGTGAAGGGAGTGCTGACGATGCAGAAGAATATAGAAGAAATACTGATTACCCTGAGTTTTGGAATTGCTTGTGTTCACACCAGTTTTCACTGGCCACTGTCTTCAGTGAAATGATAGGTAAAGCTTTTCTGCTCTTTCCAAAGAAGGTATTAATTCTCATGAGAGTAAAATTCTCCTGCTTAATAAACATAGCTGGTCTCAGTTTGGATGGTAAAATATAATGCATTCTTTTCTCTTAAGAAAATATCTTAAATGTATGATTCCAATTTGAACCAGTTAGTTAACCAGTTAACTGAAGTCCTATTCTTTGGGGGGAAATGGTTACTTTTACAATTCAAGTAAGTAGTATTTTTTTGAGGTCAAGTTGAGTTGATATTGGAGTTCCAGTTAGTGTAAGTTCTACAGAGTTTCTGATAACTGGAAACCACAGTAGGGGAATGACTGGAAAAAACCTAAGAGGCTTGGTGGGAATATATTAAGAAGACAACGTTAGGGAAGAGTTTTAGATGTGAAGAGAAGCAATGGAGTCTGCTATAAACCAGTTTCCGCTCTGAAATCTCTTGTCAAGGCTGGGCATCTCTTTCCCGTGTAATATTTTCTGATTGCAAGGTTCCCTAGTGATTCAGATAGTAATGAATTCGCCTGCAATGCAGGATACCTGGGTTCAATCCCAGGGTCAGGAAGATCCCCCTGGAGAAGGAAATGGCAGCCCACTCCAGTATTCTTGCTTGGAGAATTCCATGGACAGAAGAGCCTGGTGGGTTACAGTCCATGGGATCGCAAGGAGTCAGACATGGCTGAGAGACTTCACTTTCACTTTCATAAACAGTGTTAGGAATGTGTGTGCCTCTTCACAATGTAATATGGGATTTATATACATCCTTCATCTCGTGTTGCCTTTTATGAGGAGGTGGTTTCTAGTTCGTGAATGTGGCTGAGGGCTCAATCATTCAACTTTTGTTGGGTTCCTTCAGCTGTCCCCTTTACATCTAATTTATTTTCCTATATGAGCATTCTACTGTATAGTTAAGGTTCTGAGTGCTATTTAGAACTTGTTTAAATGGACCTTTACCTTTCATTTTGATTTCCCTATGGAAAAATAACATCAAGTGATCCGTGTTTTGTAAATAACCTTTGCATTCTTGGAATACAGGCAAAGATTCATCTACATGTCAAGTCATAGCATCAGATACAATGGCATACTTGATAAAATGGAAATGAAGCAGCCAGATGTAATTCAAAGTGGGTGGGGAAGGCAGGTGAAGAGGTTGGTAATAAAGATGGACAGGTATACTTTGGCCAAATAAAGCCCCATTACAGCTATTTTATATATTTTAGGTGCTGGTTTTAGGTTTTTATATTTTCTAGGCCAGAATACTGGAGTAGGTAGTCGTTTCCTTCTCTAGGGGATATTCCCAGCCCAGGGATCAAACCCAGGTATCCTGCTTTGCAGGTGGATTCTTTACCAGCTGAACCACCAGGGAAGCCCCAGAATACTGGAGTGGGTAGCCTATCTCTTCTCAAGTGGATCTTCCTGACCCAGGAATCAAATTGGGGTCTTCTGCATTGCAGGTGGATTCTTTACCAGCTGAGCTACCAGGGAAGCCAGTTTTTATATATTTTAAGAGATATTTTAAAGGATGGCAACTTTGCTAGCACTGTAGAAGTTGAGTTATTTATAGATGAGGCTAGAAACAGAACAGCTAGGTTAGACAAAATTAGCGTGGTTTTATGAGTGCAAGAATTGAGGCAACAGGAGTGGAGAGGATAAGCAGATTCCAGAGATATTTAGGAGACGGTGCATAGAGTACTTGGTGATATTTGGATATGAGAAAAGAGAAGGTGTGATAAATGATGCTACATTATTTTAACGTGCCATCAAGTATTTATAGTTATAAATGCTAAGTTAAAAAGTAGGATATTTTTATGGCCAGCCAAGTTCCAAAATAAAATTTAAAAATTATGAGCTGGTCATTGAAAATGTGTGTGCATGTGGGCAAAGGCAGACCTGAACTAAGAAAAGAGAAAAATATTGTATGGGTGTTATGGATGATCTCTTCAGTAATTCCTTTAGAGCACTCCCATGTTGGTTTAAAAATAATAATTGCTGTCAGTAGTCAAACACTTCCTGCTGAATTTAAATCACTTGAACCCAAATACTAGTTTATCTCCTTGAATTGTAAATGTAACCAAGTAAAGTAAATGAAAAAAATGAAATTGAAAAATAGAGATAAAACATGCTAATGAAAACTTAAAAAAATTGAGCCCAAAGACCTCGCTTGTGTCTTTGACGCCTCTTTATCAAGATAAATATTTTCTGTGGAGTAATATTAATTTGTTGGCTGATGGTGACTGCAGCCATGAAATTAAAACCACTTACTCCCTGAAAGGAAAGTTATGACCAACCTAGACAGTATATTAAAAAGCAGAGATATTACTTTGCCAACAAAGGTCTGTCTAGTCAAGGCTATGGTTTTTCCAGTGGTCATGTATGGATGTGAGAGTTAGACTGTGAAGAAAGCTGAGCGCCAAAGAATTGATGCTTTTGAACTGTGGTGTTAGAGAAGACTCTTGAGAGTCCCTTGGACTGCATGGAGATCCAACCAGTCCATCCTAAAGGAGATCAGTCCTGGGTGTTCATTGGAAGGACTGATGTTGAAACTGAAAATCCAACACTTTGGCCACCTGATGCAAAAAGCTGACTTATTTGAAAAGACCCTGATGCTGGGAAAGATTGAGGGCAGGAGGAGAAGAGGACAGCAGAGGATGAGATGATTGGATGGCATCACTGACTCAATGGACATGAGTTTGGGTGAACTCCGGGAGTTGGTGATGGACATGTAGGCCTGGCGTGCTGCGGTCCATGGGTTCACAAAGAGTCGGACACGACTGAGCGACTGAACTGAACTGAATATTAATTTGTTATTTTTAATTGAGTGTCATTGTGTCATCTTGGACCAGAAAATCAAACCCTCTATCTATAAAATGGAGGTCAGGAGTTGTAGAGTTATAGAAGACTCTTGAGAGTCCCTTGAACTTCAGAGAGATCAAACCAGCCAGTTTTAAAGGAAATCAACCCCGAATACTCATGGAAGGTCTGGTGTTGAAGCTGAAGCTCCAATACTTTGGCCACCTGATGTGAAGAGCCGACTCATTGAAGAAGACCCTGATGCTGGGAAGGACTGAAGGCCAAAGAAGGGAGTGGCAGAGGATGAGTGGCAGAGGACTGCATCACAGACTCAATGGACATGAATTTGAGCGAACTCTGGGAGACAGTGGGGGACAGAGGCTCCTAACATGCTGCAGTCCATGGGGTCACAAAGAGTCAGACAGGTCTTAGCAGCTGAACAACAACAACAAAGGGGCTTATAGATCTCAATGTCTTGGAAGGGTTTAAATGAAATAGTATGTGTAAAGTAACATGCAAATTGCCTGGAAAATACTGGTTTCCAACTTAGGTTAGTTGCATTTTCCCTGTCCTTTAATGCAAGTCAACCTGTGTAAAGAGATATTTGCAGAGCATGGCCTTACAGATAATACAGCTTCACATTTGTTCTGGAAATTTACAAAGAAAGCTGGTCTTAGACTTATGACAGAGAGGGGAAGGGTCCAGCTATCAAGTCAGATTACTTGGTTGGTATTTATTTGAATTTAGTGCTGGAGTATATTCTAATTCCTCTGCTCTGGGAAAGGTTCCCTTCTTATGAATCTCCCTCTCACTTTTGCGAATCTCTATCATAAAACCCATGGATGTATAGCAGCTAAAATATGATTCGTGTAGTGGCTATGTTGCTCAGGCACAAACCAAAGGATGCAGGAAGCGTGACAGACGTCATAAAGCTCATTTCTTCCTGTGAGTTCCCCTGGATCCTTCAGACAAAAATGTGAGGGATTGCAGCCCCTCTGGTCATTGGTCATTAGCCCCATAGATTACCTGTTAGATATCTATTGGCAGGCAGCACTTGCCCTTCAAGCCAGGAGGCACTCTGCTCCTCGAGGGCTTACCCACAAAGTCACTACCCACGGTGCATCCATTTCATACTGGGCTCTTTCTGCTGCTCTGACATGTTGCCTGGAGAGCAAGTTTTCATCTTTCTCTTTTCATGACCCCCAAGCCCATCTATCTTTCTCCTTGCAGCCCTATGGGAGATGTGGTGATGGGATTGGGATAGGAGGGACAAGTGTGTGTGATTGGAAAGAAAGAAGCACTCTTCTTCCTGCTTCTGGCCAAGATTCTTTCTGTAGCCCTGCTAACCTTTCCCTGTTATAGCAGTGAGCATTAAGAGAAGGAAAAAGAAGAGCCATGAACCAAACAGGCTATCTCAGAATCCCCCAGAGAAGTCTGCCTGCTGTGCCTGCAACTATCTTTGAGAGCGGAGTGTAATTTATTTATATATATAAAATGTTTCAATTCCAACTTTAGTGTAATATCTAGAACATAGTGTTGGTGGATAAATATCCTCTTTGTCAAAAGATACAGTGAGGTCCAACATTAAAGAAATCTTTTTAAAAGGGTCACTGTTAATGCAGTTCTTACAAATCTTTTATGCCACATTGTTTTTGAAATAAGACATTCTATTTATGCAAAAGTATACCAGCATGAAACTGTTCCAGCCAATGCCAGCAATGGATGCATGAAAGTGAAAACGAAAGTGTTAGTTGTTCAGTTGTGTCAGACTCTGCAATGCCATGGACTGTAACCCATCAGGCTCCTCTGTCCATGAAATTCTTCAGGCAAGAGCACTGGAGTGGGTTGCCATGCTCTCCTCCAGGGGATCTTCCCAACCCAGGGATCGAACCTGCATCTCCTGTCTCCTGCATTGCAGGCGGATTCTTTACCATTGAGCCACTGGGGAAGCCCTTGTGTATACAGAGTATTTGTTAATACATAGAATACAATGACATTTAAAAAAAACAAACCAAAACACTATCAGTTAATTTGCTTGACAACTAACACCTAACTTGTGAGGGAGGAAAATAGAAAAGTAACTTCCCTGGTGGCTCAGACAGTGTAGAATCTGCCTGCAATGCAGGAGACCCGGGTTTGATTCCTGGGTCGGGAATATCCCTTGGAGGAGGAAATGGCAACCCACTGCAGTATTCTTCCCATGGACAAAGGAGCATGGTGGGCTATAGTCCATGGGGTCGCAAAGAGTCGGACACAACTGAGTGACTAACACCCATACACAGTTTCAGTAAGAAAATCTTTAGTTTCTGCTTTTAAAGCATATTGCCTTGAATATGATACATGATAATGAATGTTTGTTGAATGGATTATATTTTAGTAATAAGGACACAGTGAAATACATAATTCAGAGTACATTTTTAAAAGAAAAGAGGGAAAAAGTTTGACTTGATGGAGTTACAAACTGTAGATGCCTATGAGTCAAAGTGTTTAGTATGAAAAGAATCTCAAATCATTAGACAGTTGTTTTTCTTTTGTTTCTTTTTATTCCCTTCTTAAACTTTTTTTAAAAGTGAATGCCAATGACAGTTTATCTCAGGAAATTAATCTTTAATTACTTACCTCTCAGCCAAGACTGATCGATTACATGGCTTTTCTTCACACAATCTGTGACGTTTAAGTATGTTTTGTGTAGGTTTGGAATTTTGTGCAATATGATATTTGGTAATGATAAGCTTTCGAACACTACCCTAGCTTTAAATAAACTGAAGAAAAGAAAATTTTATTTTTCAAGTACACTTTGAATTTTGTGTCCAGATTTTAACTGATATAAATAAAATAGTATATTTTCTAAACATATGTAACTTACATCAGACTACTGTTTATAGTAAAGAAGCAGTGCTCAGCTTTCCAATATCAAAGGGCAGACACTCTGTTTTCTAAGTTCCTTTAATTTCATGGGGAATTAACAAGGTTTATAAGTATTTTTCCCAAATGTAGCAATTCTAAAATATTCAGTGTTAAGTATGCTTTTACTCCTCTATTTTAAAATATTGCCTCATGTAAACTGTTTCAGAAATGGAAAAGTCACCCAAAGATGCAAATAAGAGCAAAATGAGTCATGTTTTATTTAGAAAGATTACAATTTTTTTCTAAGCTTCAATACAGATATGAAGTTGATATATAAATTTAATTATATAAGTATTTTTATTCCTATATCCTCAGTGGAATTCAATCAGAATTAACTTTCAATGTATTAAGTTAATAATAAGCAACTCAGCAAGAAAAAAGTTAAGGCCACATATATACTAGCTAACAAACAATATTATTTGCCAGATCATTATTTCCAGACAGTCTATGTTTTTTAGGTATTTATTTCATGTACATTTGACCTAAAAGGATGGGAAGAGGTGCTCTCTCAAAATATGAAGTGATCATCCATAAGTACAGCCTACTCCTAGAAAGATGTTGCTCCTCCCCAGGAATTGTGGGGCCATGATACAATCAAGACACCAAAATGCCTTGACCACCCCTACTCTTCCCCCTTGCCCTGAATATGGCATACGAGTTTCTCTCTCATTGAATCGTGCATTTTTTCTTCTTTGAACCGTCATCAGGCAACTCTTATTGACTGAGTCATCAGTACATGTCTTCCTGTATATTTATATTATGGGAGCCACTAATACATTCCAGTATATCATTGATTTTTAATGACCTCAGTTGGCTATGCCATTCAGTAACTACATCTAGCAGGTCCAAAGTTACTCCAAGACTGTACATTGTTTAATTAAGGAATGCCATTGTTAGTTATTTCCTCGTCCTTTTTGTACATACTTAACACACTCTGTTATAAGCATTCATCTTGTTTCTTCAACACAAACACAAGCTTGCCTTGGTCATTTTCATATTTCTATCTACATCTATTTGAAAAATTTTCACTGAAGTATAGTTGATTCACAACACTGTCTTAGTTTCAGGTGTACAGCCAAGTGATTCAGTTTTATATGTGCATATTCTTTTTCAGATTTTTTTTTCCATTATCAGTTCAGTTCAGTTGCTCAGTTGTGTTCAACTCCTTGTGAAACCCATGGACTGTAGCATGCCAGGCCTCCCTGTCCATCACCAACTCCTGGAGCTTGCTTAAACTCATGTCCATTGAGTCGGTGATGCCATCCAACCATCTCATCTGGTCGTCCTCTTCTCTTCCTGCCCCCAATCTTTCCCAGCATCAGGGTCTTTTCCAATGAGTCAGTTCTTCACATCAGGTGACCAAAGTATTAGAGTTTCAGCTTCAGCATCAGTCCTTCCAATGAATATTCAGGGTTGATTTCCTTTAGGATGGACTGGTTGGATCTCCTTGCAGTCCAAGGGACTTCTCCAATGCCACAGTTCAAAAGCATCAATTCTTCAGTGCTCAGCTTTCTTTGTGGTCCAACTCTCACATCCATACATGACTACTGGAAAAACCATAGCTTTGACTAGACAGCCCTTTGTTGTCATAGTAATGTCTCTGCTTCTTAATATTCTGTCTAGATTGGTCATAGCCTTTCTTCCAAGGAGCAAGCATCTTTTACTTTCATGGCTGCTGTCGCCATCTGCAGTGATTTTGGAGCCCAACAAAGTTAAGTTTGTCCTTGTTTCCATTGTTTCCCCAACTATTTGCCATGAAGTGATAGGATCGGAAGCCATGATCTTTGGTTTTTGAATGTTGAGTTTTGCCATTATAAGTTACTGTAAGATATAGATTATAGTTTCCTGTGCAATACTGTTCCTTGCTGTTTATGTTTGATATATTTTACAGTTGATGTCTTAACCCCAAATCCCTAATTTATCTCTCCCCTAACTTTCCCTTTTGATAATGATATTTGTTTTCTATGTCTGTGAGTCTATTTCTGTTTCGTAAATAAAGTCTTTTGTATAATTTTTTAGATTATTTATAATAAGATATATGACATTTGTCACAATATCATATATTTGTCTTTGACTTACTTCATTTGTGATAATCTCTAGGTCCATGTTGCTACAAAAGGCATCATTTCATTCTTTTTATGGCTATGTATCATTGCATTATAAAATACATATATATATACACACACACACACTCACACACACACACCACACCACACCTGTTTTATCTATTCATCTATCAACAGGCAATTTCAGTTGCTTCCATGTCTTGCTATTGTAAACAGGGGTGCTATATCTTTTTGAATTATAGTTTTCATCTTTTCCAGGTAGATGCTCAGAATTAATATCCTTGCTAAGTCTCACTTTGCTCATCTGTAAGATTAACTTAATACTATATACATCTCAAGATTGTTGTGGGGATTAAATAGTTCATGTGTAAAATGATCTTTTTCACACACATTTCCAGAGAATCTTACTGAAAGTACAGAGGTTTTTTGTTATGTTTTTTCCAAAGGAGTCATTGAGAAACTCTTATGTAAAGGCAGTGAATAAAGAATTGTCAGATAAACAAAGCTGCCTGAGACATGGTTCCTACCCTTGAAGAAATTTCAGTTGACTAAGGAAGGTAGCAATTGTTTATTGTTGCAAAATAAACTACCCCCAGGGTGACCAGCATTCAGACTGCTTGGGTCTGAGGGGATCCCTGGGACAGGGTAAGTTTTAAAATGATATTCATTTTTAATGCTCAGTTTTAAAATAGATACAGTCTGGAAAAACTGGGTCAAATAGGTTGCCATAAAACCCATCCCAAATCTTAGTAACCTAAAACAAAAAAGGGCTAATTGTTTCTTAAGAATCCAGCTAACTCTTCAGTTGGTTTGCTCTCTACTTATTTGCACAGCTGTGTTCAACTTGAGGGGCCTCTGAACCGCTCCAACTACATGTCTCTGATCCACCCTTTTCACAGCATGGTCAGCGGTCTTGGTTGTAGGTTCCTACACCTCCAGTGATTAACCAGTGGATCAAGCTTTTGCTTCCCTCCCATTTGCTATTGCTGTCCCATTGGCCAAAGCAAGTTTCAAGTCCCTACGTTAGTGTGGGAGGAGCATACGTAAGGATGTGGGGAACAGGAGGCAGGGCTCTCTTGGAGTCGAGACTATATACGAAGATCTGCACTTAGCCAGCAAGTTAGTGTATCATGTCTTCCTGTCGGGGGGCACATGGGACAGTAGGGGTGGTTGAGAAAAATCAGAGTGGGAGGGAAGAGCAGAGCCTGGACTCTACAATAATTTTTTTTTATACTTGAGTTACCTAAGCTCTAGGAGCTTCATTTTGTCATCAGTAGAAGAAGTGCCTATGCTAATTTTTCAAGGTCCATATGTTATAGAAATGTAAGTTTAAGGTATAAAAATGCAAAATATTTTTTTTATTCTGTAATTTCTTTAAATGTATTGAAGTCTAGTTGATTTGTGTGCTCTGTGGCTGTGTTGCATCTGACTTTTTGCAACACCATGGACTGGATCCTGCCAGGCTCCTCTGTCCATGGGATTCTCCAGGCAAGAATAATGGAGTGGGTTGCCATGCCCTTCTCCAGGGGATCTTCCCAACCCAAGGATCGAACCCAGGTCTCTAGCATTGCAGGTGGATCCTTTATCATCTATGCCACTGGCAAAGCCCATAGTTGATTTAGAATGTATTAGTTTCTACAAAGTGATTCAGTTTTACTTATATAAATATACATACATATACATATCTATATATATTCTTTTTCATTTTCTTTTCCATTATGGTTTATCACAGGTTATTGAATATAGTTTCCTGTGCTATACAGTGGGCTTCCCAGTGGTCAAGTGTCTGCCTGCCAATGCAGGAGACAAAGGAGACTCAGATTCGATCTCTGGATTATGAGATCCCCTGGAAGAGGAAATAGCAACCCACTCCCATATTCTTGTCTGGAAAATCCCATGGACAGAGGAGTCTGGCCAGCTACAGCCCATGGGGTCACAAAAGAGTTAGACATGACTGAGCATGCATGCATGCATATACAGTAGGATCTTTTTATCCATTTTCTTTGTAACAGTTTGCATCTACCAACCCCAAGCTCCCAGTCCATCCCTTCATCAAACCCTACCATTTGGTAATCATGTCTGTTCTCTCTATCTGTGAGTCAAAATATTTTTTACATTAACTAAATTATCTAAGGATATATCTCTTTCTACCACTTAAGTCTTCTGGTAAGGGTTAAAAAAATCCTGACAAACTAGCACTTTATAATAATTCATTTTGGAAATTAATGCAGTTGTAATGCAGTTACTTGTTTTAGCTATGGTGAGTCTTCAAAAATGACTTAATTTTCCTTACTCCTTTGACTTCTTGTTTTTCTTGAGCAGAAAAGGATAATTTCCAGTTTTTAGCACATGAGTTAAAATGGAAACAACTATTTATCTAAACTTGAAATAAAAACCATAATCAGTACCCAGAAATAGTTACATCCTAGTGTTTAAATATTATATTTGAGTGCATTCTAGCATTATGTTGAGCTTTAAATACAGACGGTTCCTGACTCATGATGCTTTGACCTAGTGTTTTTTGGCTTCATGATGGTGTTAAAGAGATGTGCATTCAGTAGAAACCACACTTCTGATTTTGAACTTCCCTCTTTTCCTGGACTAGTGCTCTGTTGTGTGATACTGTCTCCTGGTACCATGGCTCCTGGTCTGCCCAGCAGTCACATTGCCGGAGGGTAAACAAGCCTTACACTTAGAACCACTCTGCACCCAGATACCATTCTGTTTCTTTGCTTTCACTATAGCATTCAATAAACAGCATGAGATAGTCAGTGCTTTATTGTGAAATGGGCTTTGTGTTAGACGATTTTCCCCAAGTATGGGCTAACAGGCTTCCCTAATGGCTCAGAGGTTAAAACATCTGCCTACAATGCGGGAGACCCTGGTTCGATCCTGGGTTGGGAAGATCCCCTGGAGAAGGAAATGGCAACCCACTCCAGTGTTCTTGCCTGGAGAATCCCATGGAGGGAGGAGCCTGGTAGGCTACAGTTCACGGGGTCACAAAGTTGGACACGACTGAGCGACTTCACTTCACATAGGCTAACGGAATTGTTCTGAGCATATTTAAGGTCAGTGAGCCTAAGTGTGATGTTTGGTAGGTTAGGTATGTTAAATATATTTTTTGATTTGTGAGGGCTTTATTGAGCTGTAACCCTCTGTAAGTTGAGAAAAATCTGTCCTGTGATTTCCATGCTCTTCACTTATGCTAAGCTCCTCATGTTTTGATTGATCTTAAAAAAGTAAAAAGAAAAGAAAATGATTTACTTCGATCTTAGTAGGCTGTATTCATTTAGTCATTTTCAACCTATACACAAACCTATTCCATATGCTTAGGACAAAGCATATCTGTGAGAAATGCATTTTATCATGTTTAACTCTTTGTGTTGTGACTTTGGGAGTATTTTTTTCTTTTTTGTTTGAAGAAACCCATTACACAAAAATTTTCACTAGGTAAAAACAGTGAGCAAGAATCTGAGTTCTAAACTTTTGCTGTTCAGTCACTCACTCATGTCCGACACTTTGCGACCACGTGGACTGCAACATGCCAGGCTTCCTGCTCCTTCATCATCTTCCAGAGCTTGTTCAAACTCATGTTCATTGAGTCGGTGATGACATCCAACCATCTCATCCTCTGTTGTCCCGGTCTCCTCCTGCCTTTAGTCTTTCCCAGCATCAGGGTCTTTTCTAATGAGTTGGCTCTTTGCATCAGGTGGCCAAAGTACTGGAGCTTCAGTTTCAGCATCAGTCCTTCCAGTGAATATTCAGGGTTGATTTCCTTTAGGATTGATCGGTTTGATCTCCTTGCAGTCCAAGGGACTCTCAGGAATCTTCTCCAACACCACAGTTCAAAAGCATAATTTCTTCAGCACTCAGCCTTCTTTATGGTCCAACTGTCACATCCGTAAGTGACTACTGGAAACACCATAGTTTTGACTATATGGACCTTTGTCAGCGGAGTAATGTCTCTGCTTTTTAATACTCTGTCTAGGTTTGTCATAGCTTTTCTTCCAAGGAGCAATTGTCTTTTAATTTCATGGCTGCAGTCACCATCTGCAGTAATTTTGGAGCTCAAGAAAATAGTCTGTCACTGTTTCCATTGTTTCCACATCTATTTGCCATGAAGTGATGGGACCAGATGCCATGATCTTAGTTTTTTGAATGTTGAGTTTTAAGCCAGCTTGAATGTCAACTCCACTACTTAATAACTGTGTGTCCTTAAAAAAATTATTTAAACGTCTTGTACCTTCTCTATTAAAAATGGTGATGATCACAGAATATATCTCATGGTATTGCTATGAATATTTAATGATTTAACAGATGCTTTTAACAATGTCTGGCACAAAGAAGTCTCTGAGTGAATGTTTCCTTTAAAACTACTACCGTTATTTATTTTTCATCATAAAACAAGCTAGAATTTTCCTTCAGCTTTCCTTTAATTATGTATCCACTCAACACGTAATTATTTTTTTTTAAATTTATTTATTTATTTTTTCAGTGGGTTTTGTCATACATTGACATGAATCAGCAATAGATTTACACGTATTCCCCATCCCGATCCCCCCTCCCCCCTCCCTCTCCACCCGATTCCTCTGGGTCTTCCCAGTGCACCAGGCCCGAGCACTTGTCTCATGCATCCCACCTGGGCTGGTGACCTGTTTCACCATAGATAATATACATGCTGTTCTTTCGCAACATCCCACCCTCACCTTCTCCCACAGAGTTCAAAAGTCTGTTCTGTACTTCTGTGTCTCTTTTTCTGTTTTGCATATAGGGTTGTCGTTACCATCTTTCTAAATTCCATATATATGTGTTAGTATGCTGTAATGTTCTTTATCTTTCTGGCTTACTTCACTCTGTATAATGGGCTCCAGTTTCATCCATCTCATTAGAACTGGTTCAAATGAATTCTTTTTAATGGCTGAGTAATATTCCATGGTGTATATGTACCACAGCTTCTTTATCCATTCATCTGCTGATGGGCATCTAGGTTGCTTCCATGTCCTGGCTATTATAAACAGTACTGCGATGAACATTGGGGTGCACGTCAACACGTAATTATTAACTGCCTGCTCTGTGTCAAGCATTATTCTAGTAAAGGGAATCAGGAGTGTCTTGGAGTGACAGGAGTAGGTGGCATTATTCAAGCTGGTACTCATTGAGGGGATGATATTTAATCAGGGATTTGAGGAGGTGCTGAAATAAGCAGTGGTGGAATGTCATCCCTATATTATTCCTATAGGAATGTTACCCCATTCCTATAATGGAGGAATATTATTCCAGGTGTAGGAACAGCTGGGCATCACTCCTAACATGGAAGCAGATGAGGAGGCTAGCGGGACCGGAGTTGAATAAAGCCGGGGGAGAGTCATAGGAGTGAAAAACAGATGTTACAGAGGCTGGAAATATATGGAGGCTGGATCCCACAGAGACTTGGAGACCATTGTAAGGACCTAGCTTCTCTGCTGAGGAAAACGAGGAGCCATTCTAAGATTTAAAACATTTTTTCTGTTTTAAAAGGCTGCTCTGTTGAGTAAAGAGGTAAAGAAAGAAACACAGAGACCAGATTCCACTGATTCTGATCTTGTCAAATGTGTCCTTGCCTCTTTGACCTTGGGGCAATTTTCAGTCCTTACATCCCTGAATTTCCAGCAGTTGGAGTTACCATGGATCACTTGTTCCTTTTCATAAAGCTCTCATTTCCTGCCTGTTTTGATGGTACATCTCTTAGTGTCCTTCATACCCCCCTGCCTTTTTCTTGATCTCATTTATTAGCTGCACTTTCTGTTCCTAATACATACTCTCTCAGTGAGAGTCTGGAGCTCTCATTCTATGTGCTCTGTGCAGTGGCATGAAAGGAACTTAAGTGGTTAAGAGCAAAGACACTGGAATTAAGCTGACCTGCTTCACAAGCCCGTGTGTGTGTATTGGGTGGAAAGTGAGCCTCTAAGTTTCTACAGAATGAGAAAGTTACATGCTTTACATCATCCCTATGCAAGCCGAATCATACGTTGTTTGGGGACTGAACGAAATGTGCTTAAGCAAGTGCATGGAACATAGTGAATGCATATAAGTGATATTATTTTACCACCTGGCAGTGTAAGGCATTTCCAAGATTTCATTTTCTGTCAAGAGGCCAATGGCTGCCAAGTGTATACCTTAAAGCTACATATGTCACATATATTTCTGCAACATCAGACAGCTGTATGTAGTTTCCTCCTAGATATTTCCAATTTAATTATTTATAACATCTTACACTCCGTACATGGAAGGTAGAGCCAATCTTTTTGCCTCCCTCCTCCAGTCTGCTCTCCCTCTTGTTTGCAAACATGGTACAATGATGCTAACACCCACTCAGATGAGGCAGAATCTTGGATCCCATCTTTGGTTTCTCTTCCTATCAATCCTCATCAATTCTAGTCCATAAATGTCTTTGAAATTTGTCTACATTTTCTTGTCAGGTGTTCATCAGTTGCCCAATTTCAGGACACATAGCCCTCTTTCAGTTGGGTTATTGAACACATTCTGTATCCAGAATGCCCTTTCCAATTTACTCTTCACTGAGAAGCCGTTTCTCAAGTATAAATATCATCACATTTTTAGTGTCTTTGGATCATGCCATATGGAAATATGGGTTTGACCATTGACATTTATCAAAATGTTTCAGGTTGTTTCTTAATGTTAAGGGCTAAAAATCACTTTCAAAACTAAACCCTAAAATGAGATTTTTTTTTTTTAAGTTTTACAACCCTAACTCTCAGTCTTGTCTTTCTCACATACCCCATACATTCATTTGTAATGTGTTCATAGAATATCCATTTAGTTAGGCTGAACATTTGGCAGGGAAAGGAGACAAATACGTAATCCTGCAGAAGACTCAGAAAGAGAGAAAACTGATCTTAGTTTTAGAGTTAGTATCCCTAAATGTTCGTTGAAAGGACTGATGCTGAAGCTGAAGCTTCAATACTTTGGCCACCTGATGCGAAGAGCCGACTCGTTGGAAAAGACCCTGATGCTAGTAATGATTGAAGGCAGGAGGAGAAGGGGCAACAGCATGAGATGGTTGGATGGCATCACGGACTCAGTGGACATGAGTTTGAGCAAACTCCGAGAGATCGTGAAGGACGGAGAAACCTGACATGCTGCAGTCCATGGGGTCACAAAGAGTCACACACAATGGAGTGACTGAACAGCAAACATCTTTTCCTCATTTAGTTCTTCAAATATTTGAGTGCCTGTTGTATGAAAAGCCTTGTTTCCTTCTTCTTTTGTAATACTTCTGTTCCTGGTTAACTACATCACAGTATATTTAGTTGGATATTTCCCAGGTGGCACAGTGGTATAGAATCTACCTGCCAATGCAGGAGACGCAAGAGACACAGGTTTGATCCCTGGGTTGGGAAGATCCCCTTGAGTAGAAAATGGCAACTCACTCCAGTATTCTTGCCTGAAAAATTCCATGGTCAGAGGAGCCACGTGGGCTACAGTCCATGGAGTTGCAGAGTTGGACACAAGTGAGTGACTAAGCATGCATGCATATTTAGTTGTAGCCAGACAACCTAGAATATCCTAGACTCTTCTTTCTCTCTCACCTCAGACTCTTAGTAAAACACCTTACTCTTTTTTGGTGTCTGTGCTCCATTTCCATTTATCTTCATTATTCATCGTGTCTCATTTGGACTATCAATCAGTGTCCTAACTGGTTTCCTCATCACCAGACTGTTTCAAGACTTAGGAATACCCCATCTTTCCCCTTAAAAATCCCTGTTGGTATCTCACGGACTTCATGAGAAAGTGTATCCTCTTTAACATGGCATTTAGACCTTAAATAGGGTCCTGATCTGATTCTAGTCTAATGTTTTGGTAGACTGTAATTGTGCTGACTTTATTGTCATTTGTGTATCTTGTTTTACTTTTGACCACTAAATTTGGAATATCTTGATATCTGAAAGTATGTTCCTCTTCTTTCAATCTCCCTTGTTGTGCAAAGGCTCTTTAATATAGTAGGCATTCAAATATTTATTGAAAGTATAATAGCATAAGAAATACATGCACTGTAATTGAGATATTAAAAAGTGCTGTTGGTTGTCAAATGAAGGCTAGTGGATTGTAGAAATATTCACAAAGAGGTAACATTTATGTAGGACTTAATGCAGCCAAGGCAGGAAAATCCAAGCAAACAGATGACAATAATTAATGACAAAGAGGGAAAGAAGTAGTCTGATTATGGTGGCACATGAAGTGTAATTACAAAATAAAGGTACATTGAGTAGTAGATGGAAGTTTATTTTTAATACATTTGACAGATTTTGAGCAGGAAGTAGGCATGACTCTAAAGGTGTTCGTGAATTAAAATTAACTTGATAATTGACTTAAATTGGAGGAAGTGACTCTGGGATGACTTAAAGTATTAAACTTGGAGGATTTGAAGAGTTATAGTTAATATTATATTCAGGAAGGCAAGGACAAATGCTGGTTTGGGGTGAGATAAGTAGCTTTCATAATTGACTGAAAAGCTACATTAGCCATTGGTTTCTAGTCAAAAAACAGAAACACTCTAGGAATTTCAAACAGTGGAGATTTAATTTAAATAATTGGTTGCAAATCAATGAAAGGGTTGAGGGAAAAAAAGAGGAATGTGAGGGTCTAATGTTATTAAAAGATACAGAAAGCTTCTACTTTCTGGACTAGAGGAATAATAAGGAAAAATAACTGTGCCCAGAGGGTTGCCCTGCTGGTGGCAGGAAGCCTGGAGACCTCCCGCCCCTGATGTGGCTCAAGAATGTGTCACTAGAATCCGAGCCCACAAGCGTGTTGCTGCAGTTGCGTGATTGCCACCATCATAGCCACCGCCTGGCATGGTTAGAACTGTGCTCCTCAGAATGAGCCCAGGGATTTTTCTTGTTTTTATTTTTCCCCCCCACCATTCTTGGTGCAATGCCGCAGGCACTGCTAGAAGCAGAAGAGAAAATGTGATGCTTTTCCCCTTTATCCTTCCTTCCCATTTCCTGCCAGGATTGTGCATGAGCAGACTCTGAAGGGAATCCATCTTGCCAGGAAGTTCAGAAAAATGCAGCTTGCCAGCTCCCAGCCTTTTGATACACAGGAAGGCGTAAAAGACCAGGAATGGAGCTAAAGTGAAAAGTGTTAGTCATTCAGTCATGTCCCACTCTTTGTGTCCCGTTGGACTGTAGTCCGCCAGGTTCCTCTGTCCGTGGAATTCTCCAGGATAGAATACTGGAGTGGGTAGCCATTCCCTTCTCCAGGGGTTCTTCCCGACCCAAGGATCGAGCTTGAATCTTCACCTTGCAGGCATATTCTTTATCATCTGAGCCACCAGGGAAGCCCCATGGAGCTAAAACCCAGACATAAAGGACCAGAACATTGTTGAGCATTTCCAGGTTGAGCATGAACTGAGTAGCCTGAATTCTCCCAAACTTCACTCTTGTATCTCAGAAAGAGAGGACTTATGTTAGTTATTTTATGGCTCTTTATTCCTAAGGAATTATACTAGAGTTTATCTAACGATCTCCATATTGGGAGGCTTTCTTTCCTTTAATTAGTAAATACGTCTGTCAATCTTAAAAATTCTATAACTGATAAAAAATTACCCTCAGGCCACAGGGATCTGAAGTTTCCACTTAGGTATTGATGTACATTTTATTATCATGATCAATGGATCCTAGCTCCATCTATTGTGATTATAATAAGATTTATAAAGCTCCTTAAATGGCAGAAAGTGAAGAAGAACTAAAGAGCCTCTTGATGAAAGTGAAAGAGGAGAGTGAAAAAGTTGGCTTAAAGCTCAACATTCAGAAAACTAAGATCATGGCATCCGGTCCCATCACTTCATGGCAATAGATGGGGAAACAGTGGAAACAGTGGCTGACTTTGTTTTTGGGCTCCAAAATCACTGCAGATGGTGACTGCAGCCATGAGATTAAAAGACACTTGCTCCTTGGAAGGAAAGTTATGACCAACCTAGACAGCATATTAAAAAGCAGAGACATTACTTTGCCAACAAAGATCC